>NC_056746.1:422351161-422511161 GCF_019279795.1 Protopterus annectens
TGTAAGTCTCATGCCAAGCCATACCCGTAGTCACAGCAGTAGGTAAGGGAAGTGGTTAAGCCAAATCAATAACTTTGGGAAAAGATTGGGCTGTAAGGACTGTGCTGGATGTGATTGGATGTGAATGTGGAGGGGCTGTGCGGGGATGGTAGTGACTTTGGATCTATGCTGGGCTCTTCCTATCGATCATCGTGGCTGTAGCTGTGGCTGTGCTGGTCCTGACAAGTGTTTTGCATCATCTGGCAGCTAGCAGCTAACTTACAAATGGTGTGGACCAGGGGAATCCAAATGTTTAATTAAAACATAGCATTGCAAAAGCCAAAGGCAGGTGTTGATGTGATATAATTTCTGCCCAACACTTTGAATGTCAAAGTGAAGAAATTCAATGAAGCATGGGTAAATGGTAGGAGTAACTATGACTCTCTTCAGGTAGCCAAATACTGCATTGTCTAACTAGTGATGTACATGAATGAGTGAATGAGATTCCCATTGTCCATACCTAGTATCTAGTGAAACCACATCCAAGGCAATGGACTTGGCAAATTCAGTGGGGAAAGAAGACCAAGATTAGCTTTCCTCCAGTCGACTCTAGTCTGTCTCTATAAAGAGGCATGAGAGGTGTAGAATAAGTGGAAGGCCTTGGCTGCTGGTAAAATGCCACTACTCTTGTTGTGTTTTCACTTACTTGGAGAGGCTGAGGGGCAATGACTGCAGTAGTTTCATAGGCAGTTATTAGGCATGTGAACTAGGAGTATCATTAAGAAACCGAGCCCAAGTTTCCCAAGTGCCCTAGAGCATTTGACTTTCTGATGTTTGATAAACTCAGCAATTGATAAAAAAAACACAGCTCTTTACTTTGTTGGCAAAGGTAACACAAAATGAAGTAGTCCCATGTATGTTTACAAAAGTGTGTGTATGTATAAATAATTGTCTCATTATTGAGTAAATTGTTCTCATTTGCTCTTACAGACTGGACTGCATGTATATTATATCTGTCTCTCTATCTTTTTTTCTCTATATGTTTGTATATTATGGTGTTGTATTTGAACATCTTTCTCTGTCTCTTTCCCGTTTATGCACCATGGGGTACATTGGGCAATGAGAACCTTTCAGCACTCATTGTTTCTGTAGCAGTTACGAGTTTTACAAGCTCAGGTTGCTAGCCCAAGGCCCAACGCTCCTCAGAGGGTGCACCACACACACACACACACACACACACACACACACACACACACACACACACACACACACACACACACGTGCGTGCATGCACACACTGACACCCCAGGGTCAATTTAGAGTGTCCAATCCATCTACTGCATGTCTTTGGAATGCGGCAGGAAACTGGAGCCCCCAGCGGAAACCCACGTGAATGCAGGGAGGACATGTAGACTCCACACAGAAGGCACCTCAGCTGAGAATCAAACCAGAGTACCTCTTGATGTGAGGTGACAATGCTAATTGCTAAACCACTGCACCTCCCTGTATTTGAACATATTGTAAACAAATAATGTGGAGCTTTTCTCCCTTGGACTTGACTGGAAAAGGGTTAAAAGTTCAGTCAAACCATCTCAGTTAACAAATTGAGCATAAACTTAACAAACTGCCAGTACTCTTATGACTTACTCACTTAAGCTGAGCCATTTGGCTGGTTATTGTTCACATAGATACTACCCATGCACAAATTTTCCCAACATTAAGCCAGATAATTATCTATAATATATTATGGGAAAAGGGGGTGATGGTTGGCAAGTATGGATGGTTGTTAGCACAGGAATAGTGTAGTCATTTAAATACCTTCATATTAACTATTATTTCTGAAAAACAGTTGCTGCTCCTTAATTGTAGGGTATATAGAACAGGGGATTGCAGTGATTCTCATATAAGAGCCTGTTACTCATCAGCTGGTATTCTGTCTGGCAGTTGGTGTTGAACCCTCCATGTGCTGTTCTGTGGAAGCCTTCTTCCTTTATATCATTCAGCTTCATTCATTTGGTGCCTTGTATGTTATTGCTAATGGCTATAAGGTACCAGAAAGATAATTGCTTTCAGTTCATCAAAGATGCAGTTGCATATCTCCTTTAACCTTTCAAAGATAAGATGTTTACAATGACCGGCTACCCTAAACTGTTCATGATTATAGCATTTTTCTTTGCCACTGAGGCCTTAGTCATGGTTGAAAAGGCTCTATATTATGTAGCCTACTTATGCCCTACAAAACGATTAACAAGTGAGAGAAGAACAGATTTTATGAACACAGATCTGTCTTATTATATGTACTGTTTAACACCACACCATTATTTTGGTTAGCAAGAAAAGGGTGTGGTAGTTGATAGGTAGCAAGCACCTTTCAGCATTCTGGCAGCCATATTATAAATTGGCATACATTTAAGCTAACATGGAAGCCTTTACATAGGATGCAACATAGTTAATTATGGAAACATTAGCAGATATATGCAATATGAAATGCAGAATTATACAATTTGAAGTGCTTCTCTTGGTTTGTTGTCAGTATGCAGACTGGGGACAGATACAGGAGTTTCATAACTCGATTTTGCAGGAGAGAGGCTAAGCTGTTAATATGCTGGCCTGCAATACATATCCAGTATTCAGTGGATGTATTATAAATCATTGCACAGCACTGTGCAGCAAATAGACTTAAAATAGTGTACGGATTTTTTAAATTATATTTTTATTCTCTCTGTGTCATATTCCATGTCTAAACAAAAGCAATCAAAGGAAAAATTATTCCGCCTTTCTCAATTTTAAATGAATAGGTATTGAAAACTATACAGCTGACCTATAAACTAAATTAGACATTTTTCTGACATTTATTAGAGGCAATTAAGCTACAAATTAGTGTCATAAAAAGAACTCGGTATCATTTAGAATTAAGATTTTAATGTGCTCACCCTTTCTGGTATAGAATTTTGAATGAGTTAGAATTATGTGTCACACTTGTTTCTTAATGCAGCAGCTTAAACAACATATGCAGATTAGGGTTTATTATGTAAATGACTTTTAATTATTTAGTCTATCTTTTGCATACCATGAACGTACCAGTAGTGAATTAAACATTTATGATACTTGTTTCATTAATTCTGTTAAACACGAATGGACATTTTATTGGCCTTTAATTGATAGTTTTTATGCATGACCTTTAAAACTATACCACTACAAGCTCTCAGCTATTTGCTCAAAAATCAGGGAGTTAACTAGAAGTAATGGGGGTACAAAGACCCCAAATCAAGGCTTTTAAATATCAGTCTAAATTCATTAAACATTTACTAGAATAACAGATTATGCATCGCCATGCATATTCTGAAGAATGAGAGGTTTGAAATTCTTATGTCTGAAACTATTGGCTGAATTGTAATCCTCACGATTTACCAGAAGACCTAAAATTTTATGAGGATTGGGCAGTGCAAAAAATGAGACAAAATGAATGATGCTGTACAAATTCAGGGACAGTAGAGATATGCTACATGACATCGTAGTGTGAAAGCTCGCATATTGAACTCAGGCATGTGAATTGTTCATATATGAAGATTTTATGATCTGTAACTGGATTGACCACATTAATATGTTGTTTCTAACGTGGACTGTTTGTTATTAGAGTCAATATATTTTTTTTACAGTAGGTCAAGTGAAACGGTTCCTCATAGAAGCAACTAAAGATCAAAATGCAAGTCTGTGTCATGACACATAGACAAAAACATTTATCAGCACACTTTGCTGGTAGATATCAAAGAAAAAACTGTATAGTAAGGAGCACACTCACATTCATACACACACACACGCGCACACACACACACACACACACACACACACACACACACACACACACACACACACACACACACACACACACACACACACACACACTGTCCTGAAAAGAAAAGAACAATCACAAGCTTCCCAGCAAAGTTAGAGGCCCATGAACACATTTCCCCAAGAGTTTGTGAGGCAAGAACCTATTCTATGACTCTAGTGTGTTGGTGCAAGGTGATTATTTAGGGCACGATAGTTCACAATCATTATCAACCTCTTTTTTCCTCATTTCTATGTGGGGTCAGGGTGTTAGGTCAACTGTCCTTAAATCCCTCAGTTCAGTACTACTGTTCTACCTTCTTAGCCTGAGTGTTCAACAGGTACAAATGAGCAAACAACTATAATTTGTTATTTTGATCTTCTTTGCAATTGTGGCTATATCTGAGGCATTTCATCTGTATCAGCTCAAACGTCCTCACCTGCTCTGTCTTCACTGCCTAGGTTTTTGTATTATACAGAAGCACTGATCACTCCACTCTTTTGTGCAACTTACTTTTCAACTTCTTTGACACACTAAAATTAGATGATACCCCAACACCTGGTGCCAGTTGGCTTCAATGCCTCTGATTCTAGCTTTGATTTCCTCATTCAGACTCCCCATCTCCTCAACCATGCCTCCCAGATACTTGAAAATGTTAACTTATTCCACTATATTTCATTCTATCTCAGTTTTAACCTTCTAATGCCCTCCCCCCCTTTTGCCGCCATAACCACTGGCTTGTCTGTACTTAGCTTCATCCTGTGTGGCTCCAGGTTTGAATTGCTTTCCCCTATCATTTGTTAAGTCCCTGTTCAGAGTCTCCCTATAAGCGTGACATCATCTGGATGTAGCAGCTCTGCTGATCTGTCCTCCATTTGCTAATGTAGTCCCTCACCCGTATGAGTACCCATGCACACTGGAAACCTATTCACAGTTGTATTACTGAGTCCTTTACAGTGTCTGCAGTAATCCTACCAGTATTTTTGAGAATTTGATCCATTATAATACTGCCTAAATCAGCTTTCTTGGAACATTTGTCATATGCTTTTTCCAAGTGTAGGAATACCCAGTTAGACTCTTTGCTGATCTCCAGCTTCATCTCAACTATATGTCTCACTGCAGTCATCAAGTCAGTTGTACTGGTACCTTGATCTCAAGCTGAACTGCTCCTCTCCCAACTTACTTTCTACTACTCTGCAAATTTGTTTGTCAGTCATCCTCTCCAGCACTTTCATGCAGTGTAACTTGAGTATAATATCTCTGTACTGTCCACAGTTGTAAATGTCCCCTTTGTTCTTATATTCTGGCATTAGAATACTCATTCTCCATTCACCTGGGATAGTCCTTTCTCTCAAATACTGCTATGAGTAACCCCAGGCACCACTTCCCTCCAACTCACATGCCATCTTGACTATACAGTATCTGCCGTGCCTTCCTAGGGTGGGGTATCCTTCCTTTTTCATTGCAAGTAAGAAGGGAGTAGTAAAGCCTTTGTGGGTGTTTCCTCATTCAGAAGCTTCTTGAAGCATTTCTTCCATCTACCTTTGATGTTCTCTGGTTTGGTGTTCCACTGTCATTCTACCTTGTCTCCTTATTCAGGACCCCATATTTGAAAAATCCTTAAAAACAGTACAATTTGAAAAATCTTTAAAAACAGTACCATTTTTGTAACGTTTTGTTTTGGTGTATATGAAAAACATCACAGCATTGTGGTCAGAATGAAAAGGGGAGATTGACATTTATCTTAGAATATCTGGCAAGACTGTTTATCTGGATAATATCCAGTATGATTTAGAAAACAAAAACAGCAATGTAGTATTCCAAGTGCTAAAACAAGAACAAGCACAAAAAAAAAACAAAAAGCATGACTATCAGCTGCAAAACAAGTCTTTACTTTCATGCTTTTGTCCCTGATAAAATGGACTTCATCAGAATAACAATGAAATGCAACAGCCTGCTTAATATACTTATTCCATATCATGTGATTGATGAATATGGGTCAGCAGACAAACAGTGATACATTACAAGCAGGTATATTACAGCTGGTTGAGCCCCAAGTGCTCAAACAGAAGTTCCTCAAAGTCAGGGACTCAGCTGTGCTATAGCCTGTGCGGCTAGCAATTGAACTTGAGTTATGAGGTCAGCCAAGCAGCTGGCATGTGCTTGTGGACCAGCTAAGTCAGGAAGGGAAATGGGGAGGGGGACTTTAGGTTTAGGTTAAGGAAGAGATCGAAAGATTAGGGAGAGGAGGGGAGATTTTAGGTTTGGGCATTGATCAGAAGATTAGGGTTAGGAAGGGGGATTTTAGGTTTAGGGAGTGATTAGACAATTAGGGTTTGGGGGGATTTTCGGTTTATTGAGCAATTAGAATATTAGGTTTAGGGAAGCTGGGGGAATTTAAGTTTAGGGAGTGATTGGGAGTTTAAGTTTAGGGGCGGGGTGGACATTATTAGGGTCAGACTCGTGGTTTTAGTAGGGATAGTTAGGGAATTAATAACTGTTAAATGCCAGCAAACTCCAAATATCCACACAAATCAAACTGGAACAACAAAGTCACCATGTAAATACTTTGTTCTTCACACATTTACTAAAATAATAAAAAATACAAAAAAATTCAGTTAACCGCTTTCGTTCTATGCCAAGAACTTCTTCAGAACTGAATAACAATCACTTCAAAACTACATATATACCATTCACCTCACCCCTTTATTCACATGCTTTTAATTAACCAAATTGTCATAAGGAAACTATGAACTCACAGTTCGTAATGCTTCAATCTTAAAACAGGAGCTAGAGAGGTACCCTCATTTATACCTGGAAAGCTAGTTGCATTTAATTTGATTTGCCATTTTAACTCTTTTACATTCAGATGTTCATCCATTATATGTCCCTGATGGTCTCTTCTGGTAAAATCAATCATCTTAAAGCCAAATTTATGTGCTGAAAATTCAACACATGTTTGTATAAGGTATTTGTAGGCTTACTGTTTTTAATATCCAACAGGTGTTCATATATCCTGTCCCTCAACCTCCTTGAGGTTTTTCCCACATAAAACGCTGCGTATAACAAACATTGTGCCAAATAAATCACATTACATGACACACAATTAAAGTGTCCTTTAACCTTAAATTCTACTTCATTAACCTTAACTTGGTCCCCTTCTACTATATAGCTACATTGAAGGCAGGTACTGCATTTAAAGGTCCCCTCCCTCCCTGTTGGTTGAGCAGTAGATTTTTTTATTTTCCAATAGAAATTTAAATGATTTATCCTTTTTATAACTAATACTAGGGAAATGACTCGTTTTTGTCGATTAACAGGGGGTCCACCAAAAATATTTTCCAATTACTTTTAACACATTGTATTATAGCTGAACTATCCAAAGAATAAGTGGTAATAAAAACTTCTTTTAAGGTGTTGTTGTTACTCCTTATATTACATAATTCTAATAAACAGGTGAAGCCTAAGCTTTTTGATAGGATAAAATGATGTGTTCGCATTTCAAACAAATGTTCATATCTCTGGAACCATGGAGGTTGCTAAAAAGTGTAAACAGCAAACTCTTCAGCACAAACTATTTTTATAGTGGTAGTATTCTTTAGGTTGTAGATGTTAAACTGGATTTTATAAGTCACAGTAAACACAGTACTTATTATGCTTATAATATTTTGTAAACAGCTTAATTTTGCTCAGCAATCACTCACATTAATCACATCCTGACATCAGCATTTTGCTCATCCAGCTGAGCGCTTTTGTATGAGGTTAAGCAGTTCTGTCTGTGCAACTTAGTTCTTGAGAAATTTAGAAAAGCATGAAATTTATAACAATAGAAATAAATATATAAAAAGCAATTAATATCTCTTTACCTGCATACGTATCAGTACAATTGTGTGGTTTGCTGTTCTGTGAGCATTAAGATGAAATATTTAATACTTTATATGAAGCGTGTCTTTTGAATTATTAACTCAAATGTGAACAAGTGATATTTGACACCTAGAGACATCAATAGTTTGTAACTGCAGAAGCACCTGGAGGTGTCACTCTGCTGATACACACACACACACACACACACACACACACACACACACACACACACACACACACACACACACACACACACACACTCTACTGATTATTGATTGAAATGCCATAATTATTGATTACAGGTGTACCCAATGATGTTAAGATGCAAGCCAGAAACTATAAATATTAATAAACCACCATATAGCAACTGAGTAAGATTAGAAATGTATTCCTTAATGGTAATTTAAATAAGGTCATTTTAGAACTATGTATGGAAATAAAAACAATATCCAAACCTTGCTTTGTAATGTCTGTAAAATTGAATTGTACTTTTTGAGAATATACCCAATATATGCCCCAGGCATATATGAAGAGTAAATATTATCAAGGGTGCACCAGTCTTTTTTTCATAAAAAAGAAACATCTTGATTGAATTTTCACTTATGACATAGGTAATCATACATTATATAAATTAAAGCAATTCAGTAATAAAACAGGTGGAGCTAGCAAACTATGGCAAATTGGTTTAATATTAAACATAAAATGAAGACAAAGTAACAGACTGGTTTCGGCTAAAAAATAAACATAGCCTTCATCAGTGTTGTACTGTTTCTTGGTGATTGGGATTTATTTTCATCATCAGCACTTTACAAACTGTGCATTCTGTTATGATATATTATGCACACACACACACCTGTCAAAAGTACTGACTTTGATGGGACAAAAATTAATACCATCTGTATGCTTATGGAATTAATTTTAGACAACAATTTTTTCACATTTAATAACATTTTCTATCAACAAATCGCTGGTGTAGCAATGGGTGCACGTGTAGCTCCAGCATATGCAAACCTAGTGATGTCTCAGTGGGAGACTAGGTTTGTAGACAACAGTGCATTCTCTAACAGAATTGTTTTTTACACCCGTTACATTGATGATTTGTTTTTTTTTATGGCATGGCACACTTGAAGAATTTGAACATTTTGTTTCTTACTTAAACAATAGTACTTGTTTTCTGAAATTTACTATTGGAGCATTTGGTAACAACATTTCCTTTCTGGATTTGTTTCTAACCTACGATTTCAATACACAGAGTTTTTCAAGCAAAATATACAGGAAATCAACTTTCACGAATCAATATTTACATCAAAATAGTTTACACCCTCATCACATGAAAAAAGGAGTAATAAAAGGTCAATACATTAGGTTGAGTAGATTGACTTCAAACACTGAAGTTTTTCAAAAAGAAATGATAATTTTGAGAAATTTCTTTTTGCATAGGGGATATCAGGAATCATGGCTGTTGTCCATTGAAAGAGAAGTTTCCCAACTTCGAAACACTACAATAGGACCTATTTTGAACTCAGGATTAGTTTTGATCAGACCCAATCATTCTGATGATGCAGAACAGAATAACGAAAAAGAGTTTGTAAACGCTTTCATTTTACCTATATGTAATGAAATGTGGATTATTAAAGATATAATTTTAGATAATTGGAAAATAATATTAGGTAATCAGGAACTGACAAATGCTATAGGTAGAAAGCCTCATTTCACTTTTAAAAGGGTTGTCAATTTAAAAACTATTTTGGAAGCTAAAGACAGGCATGTTTTGGACAAAAAAAGAATTATAAATACCAAAGGAACTTATTCATGTCACACATGTAAACAGTGTAGACATATTAGTAATTCTTCATCAATACACTTTCCACATTTATCTTATACACATTGGTCTAAAGAATTCTTTACATGCCAAAGTTCGATGGTAGTCTATGTAGCTCAGTGTCAGACATGTCCAAGCTACTATGTGGGTATGACAACCAGAGAACTTAAGGTCAGAATCCGTGAGCATTTGTTAGCTATCAAAAAGAAGGATTTTAATAATGCACTAGCTAGACATTCAGCGATTTGTAGTGTGTTTAAGAAGTTTACATTTTCTGTCATGGATAATGTGCCAAACACTGTATTTAATGGTAATATAAAATCTGTGCTAGAATGCAAAGAGTCCTTCTGGCAATTCTTTTTAGGGGCGGATAATGCCCCTAGTCTAAATGAAGTGATAAATTTAAAATGTTTTTTAGAAAATAGATAGTTAAAACATTTAAATTTTTATTATAACATTGCATATTATTTTCAAATTCAAATTTATTAATTATTTTCATTTTTTATACACATATTTTTTAATATCTGAATATATATATATATACATAGTCTTCTTATTTACTGATTTTTAAATTATTTTGATTTTGACATGCATTTATCAGTATTTTTCTTTGGGACATTTAGTATATGTCTTTAAATAACTAACTTATTTAATCAATTTATTATGTAAATTTCTTGATTGACAAATGTATTTATTAGAGTTGTAAGGATGTGCAAGTTGTTTCTGAAGAAGTTCACTTTGTATTAAATGTGAATGAAAGCGCTAATACAACTTGTTGGTGTCTCATATTTGGCTGCTTTTTGGGCTGGAAGCGTTTGGTGGTGTATCTTATTTTGTTTGGTTCTACAAGTGAATTATACCCAATATATGCCCCAGGCATATATGAAGAGTAAATATTATCAAGGGTGCACCAGTCTTTTTTTCATAAATAAGAAACATCTTTATTGAATTTTCACTTATGACATAGGTAATCATACATTATATAAATGAAAGCAATTCAGTAATAAAACAGGTGGAGCTAGCAAACTATGGCAAATTGGTTTAATATTAAACATAAAATGAAGACAAAGTAACAGACTGGTTTCGGCTAAAAAATAAACATAGCCTTCATCAGTGTTGTACTGTTTCTTGGTGACTGGGGTTTATTTTCATCATCAGCACTTTACAAACTGTGCATTCTGTTATGATATATTATGCACACACACACACACACACACACACACACACACACACACACACACACACACACACACACACACACACACACACACACACACACACACACACACACACGTGCACAGATGTATGTACTGACATACCACACATATTCAGAGTTCATCCCGTTACTGCCACCAGTTCATCTATATTAAATCACTGCTCCTATTTACACTGTACAGATAGTAGCACCAGCAGGACCCCATACTTTTCAGTCAAAAAGCGTGAAGCCCAGATGAGATGCAGCTGAGGCATGGGGTTGAAAAAAGGTTAAATGGTCTTTGAAAAATGTCCTTGAAGCAAATTCAGGCTGGCAAATATTTGTTAAATGTGGAATCAAGAGAATGTACAGTTACAGTGACAAAAAGCTGCTTGCAGATTAGTATGGTTTTGAAAAGACACAATAAAGCTTTAGAGCAGTTGTAAATCGTATATCTTTTACATGTTTCTCATTTACATTTTATATTAATGAAAAAATGTGGTTTATAGTGGCATCTTATTTCACAACATTCATCAGGCTTATAGAAGCATTCCCCACCAGACATCAAAATATCGCATCATTTACTATGAAGAGGGTCAGTGAATGAACGTGCAAGCTTGCATGAAAGATAGGCAGAAATTGTGCCATTCATTTGCAGATGTAGACTTAAAATTATCAAGTATATCAATAGTAAGTACATATCTGATATCTAAACAGTAATTAACTTACAGTTAATGGCGGAACATGTAGTGGGAGGCTTTGCCAGTTAGCTGACAAGGCAGGGCCTAATGACATGAAATGCACACTAAGCTAGAACTGAAACTGGAAGACTTAATGCTAATTATATTTTTGTAATCAGACTGCAGGCAGTGCCATCTCTGAGCAAATGCAGTTACTTCGGGGGACAATAAGACATTATGCATGTAAAGGCTCATCATGTACCTTTGGGAAATTTTTGTTTTTGTTATACTACTTTTTTAAACACTTTTTTAAATTTTCACTTTCAACGTAGGCATAAATACATTAATAGAAAAGAAAACATACCATATCAACATTTTTTCATTTAGATATATTATATATTACATATATGTTTTCTTCATTTATAATAGCTCCCATTTAGTACAAAATTACATAAATTGCTCTATTCTTGCCTTCCCTTAAACCTCACTCTTCATTCTTAGCATTATTTTGCATGCATTGTTTCTACAAATTTCATTTATTTTTATATAATGTGCTCCCTCCTGTTTCTAATGATCTCATTTTCAGTTCTTTTATCTCTTTTGCAATATTAAGTACTTCAAAGAAAGGTGGTTTAGATGTAGATTTCCATGTTCTAGTAATTGCTTTATTAATCCTAATTAATTAATTAATTTATTAATTTATTAATCCTAATGTGGCCTTACTATGTCTAGGCAATTCAGGGTCGGTGTTCCAGCTCAAAAAAAAAAAATTCCTTAGTTAAAGTCATTTGAGCACCAATTATTTCAGATAGAGTATTCTGTGGGGGATTTTTAAAATCTGTCCTATCATTACACTTTGGATAAACATGTTCCCAGTTATCTCTTTCTTCCCCATCGCACCTCCAACATCTGCTATCTACTTGAGGAAAAAACATCTTTTGAAGTCTACTTGGGGTATAAAAACACCGATGGAAATATTCCAAGAAAAAATCCTAAACCTTCTGGACTTTGTTGCATACTTGGGAGCCATACTTATGTCCTCCCATTGTTCCCTTGTAAATTGCTTTTCCAGACTCTCTTCCCAATCTTTTTTATCCTCCTCGGATTGATTCTTACAGTTATTATGCAATACTTTTATACCCTACTAATTATCCTTTTTTTTAATGCCAGCTTCCATTCTAGCTTTGACTAAAAATTATACCAGAGCTTGCCTTTCACTTAGGAATCCCTTATCATTTTCTCTTTGCTTATATTCTGATATCAATCCCTGATAGGGAAGGCAGTGTTTAACTATTGGTCAAGAAGTTGTGTATCAATTAAAGCTACAGGATGTCAAAATATGGCATTCTGTAAGGTATTTTTGACACTATTTATTCATGCTGAATTGTATAGCCTGTTGTATTTTTAATACAGACTGCAAATTCAGGGCTTATTTGTTTTTTGTATATTTTTATGTTTTTTTTTATTTTTCTTATTTTTGTATACATTGTAAGGAACGTGAAAACGTGCCATAATTAATAAACTTAAATTTAACGATTAAACTAGTTTTATCTCCACATACTTTTGTGCTGGTAGTGACTGTATTATTAGACTTAACATAGAGGATTTCATGGGGAAAAAATAATAAATTATGTATATTTTTGAAGAGCAGCTAATACAGGAAAACATTATAAATACAAAAACATAGACTTTAATAGCCGACAATGGATTCCCTAACTCAGCAAGTTTTCCAGCTATGAAATATGTTGGAGATGACATTTAATTTGCAGATTATTTTTTCTATTTACTCACTCTTTCATAATCTGATACCTGCACTGCTCTCTTCAGGGTAATGGCAGGCAAGGGGAGCAAGTCAACTTTTAAACTTTTCTTTTACGTTAGCTCTGACCCAGTCTGTCCCTTTTTACAAATGTACAAATGGTGTTTGCTGTTGCACATCTGTTTTACCATACAAGTTGTCACCTTGAGCTCAGAAATGTCCAGATGCGCCCATATTAATTATCGATCATATCTCCTTATGGCATTGATATTCATACTGAGCTCTTTTTACATTATCATGTTGCTTCTCTTACAGGCCTTGAGCCATATTAACTGTATATTCTCTGGACTACACATCTTGTCTGCATACTTATCGAACCTTAATTTCCAAGTTTGCATGTGTCAGCCATTGCTATTTAACAACAGGGATATCTGCACATCCTTTGGAGAAAGCATATCTGCCTTGCATTCCACTGTCTGCTTGTCCAACCTTCATCTTTCTGATTTCTGTATTTTTAAGACATTTGGTACTATTTCTTCTTCCATTTTGGTTTTATGCTTACCCCTATGCCAAAATATATGTAGTTCCACTACACATTTTCTTAATTATTAGGTGTTACTCTGTACTGGTGTATTCAAACTGTTATACCTCTCACCATTACTCTCAAAGTGTAAGCTACTTAGTTGATCTCTTCTAATGTTTCAACTCAGAAACTGATGTACTGATTACTCCATCATCTGCAGAGTCACATTTCATTTCTGGTCGCTCAACAGTCTGCCTTATGCATACAGCAAAGGACATGTCAAATTATGGGTAAAAAGAAAAAAAAAACATATGTTATGGTGGTCTTGCACTATTTTACAAGTTTTCTAAACATAGTTAATAAAACATAAACATAGTTAATGTTGACTGATGAGCCCTGTCATTGGACCACATTATGCATTTACATTTATAGTATGAAGATCTTGAGTTATTTTTATGCTCTGCCATTTATTTCCATCTTTTTGTTACATTACAGAAAAAAAGATGCCATTTATTTTTACAACAGTATTTGACACCATATGACGTTTTCATGTTCACCTTTCATTTGAGTATACCATATAATTTCTTTACTTGTTCTGTATATGATACAGCTTTCATTCACTTCTCCTGAAGTTCACTTACACTGGCATTCGGTCATGATTTCCTGTGTGCAGGTTCTGTAAGTGTATAGCAAGAGACAGGTGTGGTGAGTGCAATATGTGTAGCTAGCTGTTTCATGCAGCAGTATTCCCATGTGGGCCTCGATAATGGAACAAACTGACATCAGATGCACAGGAACATTTGCAAAGATATAGATGAATATTGTATTTTTTGCAAAATTGATTTGATTTACTTGACAATATTTCTACAAAGTAACAAAAGCAATAAGTTAATGATGATTTCATTTTAATATCTTCCACAAACAGTAGCACAGCATGTCATCCCTCTTGTAAAAGCCATACAGAAAACATGGACCAACCCAGTCAACAAAAACTAAATAAATAGATAATACAACACCCCCCCTTATCATCTGGCTTTCAGAGCTTTCAGAGCTGTTGTTTAATTATATTAAATGTTAGTTTAATTCCTTCATTTTATTACTGTAGTATTGTGCATGCCAACAGAGTGCTTGCTTATTTTAAGACATTTAGCTGCTATTTCTTATTTTTATCATCAGCTGCTTGCGACATTTGAGCTGTTACTATGGACACCCATTGTGACGTCGCTGTAAAGAACTGGGATTATGGCAGATGAATTCTGAAGGACAAAGGCCATTTATTTGTGCAGATCACTTCATTACTGAATAAAGAACAAAAACAACTTGCATCCTGTATTTGTGTCTGAGTTTTGCTCCATCACCTGTCTTTCATGATTTCAAATCAGCCTTTCTGGTTGTAACAAAATGGGAGACTTTATATGTTATCTATTATAATTTGATACATGGATCATTTTGCTACAAAAATGCACCAATTACCCTAAATGCAGAATATAGGTTTGGTACAGCATTAATGCTTTTACTTTTATCTACACATTGGTATATTTTCACCCAAGAGTTAGACATGACAGCTGGAAATGTAGCATATAGTTTACAGTGTTTAATTATGGCATTGCCATTTATTTAAAAAAAACACCTCCACCAGTTAACTACACATTTTGAATTTCAAGTATTTGGCTGATCAGGTATATTACTGTCTGGACTGTGGTATGATGTTCTTATATTCACCAGCATCATGTTCCTTTAATGTAGTATACCTCTGGCTCAACAGTTTAAAAGGTGTCATTTGTTATATATGGGAAACAACAGAATGCTGCACAAGTGATTGAACCCAGTATAATAATGGCTACTGGTGATTGTTTATCTCACTAGGTATATTATTGCTTAGCTTATTAATCAGTTATGCAACCTAGGTCATATGAAGAAGGATAAATAGTTCTTTCAGATTCAAGAGTAATTATGATATTATATTATATTATACTATATATTATACTATATTATTATTTAGCTAATTAATCAGTTATGTAACCTAGGTCATATGAAGAAGGCTAAATAGTTATTTCAGATTCAACAGTAGTTACGATGAGGTAGAAAAAAATGTTGTTATTTTGTTCAATACTGTGACATACATACTTTGTATTAATAACGCAGGTAAGTACCATGGAAATGCATTTTTGCCATGCACAACTTGAACCATATGTTTAGAACAAATTATGGAGGTATAGAATGAACCTGTGCTTGTGTTCGCAGTTTATATTTATTTTGGTCCATCAGTCTTTCTTGTTAGCGTTCAGGTTGTTGTTGCCTAGACAAAAAGGCAGTCTTAATATCTTAATGTTTTAATAGCAGTGGATAAGTCAATTAACACTGCTAGTATAATTCCTGTTAATTTCCTTGTTGTAGGCGACCAAACAGGAATGGAAATTACCTGCATTAACATAAAGATGTGATTATGTTCTGTGCAAACATCAATTTACATACGTAAGCTATATTTCCAAATTCCCTTGCAATATCAGCCATTATTCTTTTAAAAGCAGAACAACTTTTAGCAGTGCAGAGTGAGTTGTACATTCATGACTGGAAACATATTCAAAACAAAATGAGGCTCTGCTTTTTTCTCGTACTGGACACATAAACACTGGCATGTTAGGGAGTATAATCTAGAGAAAAAAAAGTTGGAAATGTTTGTTTACAAAGAGATTTTTGTACTATTGCACCTACCTCATCAATATAGCTTTAATACCCAACAACAGTACCATTGTCACTAGCATAAAATCAATAGTCTCTTTTAGCTTGTCACAATTACAAAATGAATGCATGTGGATGCCTACTAATATCTGGAAGAAGCATGGTGACTGCTACCCTGTGTAAACAGGGGTGGGGGCCTACAAAATAATAACACTGCTATATTTTTCCTCAATTCATTCTTTCATTTAAAGTGTTTTTACTTCAGGGCAATACTGTGTCACTGTTCCCCTACTCCCCAATTTTTTATCTTTCTTGCCAAGTCTTAACCCTTGCACGTTAAGACCTCAGTCCTACTACCTGGTGAAGCAGTTTAATTTGAAGCAAGACTGTGAGGCAAAGAGGTGAAGGAGTCTGTAGGGTTTGAGTGATGCTTCATGGAGAGCTGTTGGAGTCAGGGACATTGGTGTCTGTAGAGTATGAGTACTGCTGCATGGAGAGCTGTTGGAGTCAGCCACATTGGTGTCTCTAGGGTTTGAGTGCTGCTGCATGGAGAGCTGTTGGAGTCAGGCACATTGGTGTCTGTAGGGTTTGAGTGCTGCTGTATGGAGAGTTGTTGGAGTCAGGCACATTGACATCTATCCCTTATGCTTCCTTGTGTTCCATTCTTCCCTGACTATCACAACTAAGGTATACTCAAGATGTTACCCTTCATCAGGGCTCCTCCCTTCCAAAGATGAAAGCCTTCTCAGTTCCTAGGCTTAAATATCTCTGTGACTGGGAAGAGGAACACAAGTGAAGGGGGTCTACTTACTGTGTGCTAGTGAATTGCTTGGTTTGGGTTTGGCTTACTCTTTTTTTGGATGTGCTAGTGATATGGCTCTGACTATGTGATAATGTGGTTAGGGTAGACTTACAATGCACATTACAAGACAGATGATTTTGACCATTTGGTGATGAGGTTAGTGTAGGTATGCAATGCACATTACAAACAAACTGATTCTGACTATGTGATAATGTGGGTAGGTTTGGAATGCAATATACATTACAAATAAGCTGACTCTGACTAAGTGGTGATCTTGTTAGGGTAGACATACAATGCACATTACAAACAGTCTGATTCTGAGTGTGTCTGGTGATACGCTGCCTTAAGCCCCTATCCACCATACATTCTGGTCATCACCACATATTCTGACTCCTATTCTCTACTGGGTTTCGAAATTGTGAATGCCTCAGCTTATCCCTCTTTGCCTCTTCCCCCCTGAGAAAGGTGAGCAAGCATACCCTCATCACCCCTTTCAACCCCACATATGCGTAATTCATACATTCTATTGTTCCTGTCTGTTTTGTACTATGCTGTCAGTATACTTGCACTGTCTTTTATTACATTTTCAATACTTTTATTTTGTAACCGGCAAACAAGATTGAAAATGATCCACAAGGACCAGTGTACTACCCTGGTAAACATATACGTATACATGGACATGTTACATATGATTAGTCTGACTTTAGATTAAATAAAACACACACACACACACACACACACACACACACACACACACACACACACACACACACACACACACACACACACACACACACACACATGAAAGCCAGGTTACCTGTGACTCAGTTGTGGTTAACAACTCTTAATGTGCAAACACAAATGTGTGATTAGTTTTCTTTTTGTTTTTGTTTAAAAAATAAGATTATGGTAACTTAGTAATTTCTCACAGAATTCCCTTTTCTTCAGAGTACAGTGATATTTGAGTTGCTATATTTAAGTATCAGGGAATGTAGGTTAAGCAGGAGGGAACCCCCTGCAAAAATGCTATTACACAGAAAAGTGAGTTTCAATACACATCGTTTTCTTGTCAGTGATATTTAGTGGTCATACTTATGAGTGTTAATTCACTAATATATCTGATTTTAGTCATGAAGCTTATAGATTTGTATTTATGTATGTATGTATGCATGTATCTAGCTATCTTTCTAACATCTATCTAACTATATGTCAATCTTTCTACATAGCTATTTATAGTTACTGTCTCTTTTAGATTCCCATAAGGCCTATGCATGTTGCATGTCATGTGACTTCCATCTTCCTGCAGTTCTCTGCCATTCCATTAAAGAGTTCTAATGCATTCATTTGGCTTTCATGTATTTTCTTACTACACTATATGTCTGTTATAGGCCAGTGGTGGTACTGAAACAAATCCACAAATACATCTCATGATATCAGAAGTTATTCATGTGGAGGTGGGTCCTGAGCTTACTGCCTTGCATGGATCTAATTTGTAAATGGCTTTTGAAAAAATTAAGGTGAAGAGGATGGATCTGACTATGTTACCATTATTAACAAATGGTGAAATGATGAAATTCAGGAGTTTCATAACCACTGAACATAAAAATGAAATATGAAATAAAAATGACAAATTATTGCAAAAATGAAGAAACTGATGAAAATTAAATAATGAAATGTGAATTTATATGAATGATTTCTAGAAGCTTCTCGTTACCAGCTTCAAATGCAGTGGAAAACAAAACAAAAACAAAACAAACAAAAAAACAAGGTAATCTAGCTAAATGATGATAAAGCTACATTATCATATTTTCAGAACTGTAGAATCTTTGAAATGGTATCAATTTTATGACTTTCTTTGTTTATCCAAATTTGTTAGAAAACTCAAATCAATAGATGCAAATATTTGAATTTGTGTTGCAAATGGTATGTCACAAAAAAGTATAGAAGTACAAGTAGCTATATTAGCCATACTAATTTACGTACCTGGAAGCACAATGAAAATATACAACACATTTAATCTTGCTAATGAACAAAAGGCTGACTTGCAGTTATAAAAGACAGATTCAAACAGCACTGTGCCTTAAGAAAATCTGCCACCTGTCATTTATTTATTTATTTTACCACAAACCAAAGGCTAAAAGAAATGTTTGAAGCATATGGAACTGAGTTGAGACACAGAGCTAACAAATGTGAGTTTGTTGAGCTGCACGATTTCTGACTCGGATAGAACTGTGTGTAGCATAATAATGATAAACTGGGCAGCGAACCTTTGACTGAAATAGATTTAACACCACAAATTAGTGAAAGTTTGCAGGGCAAACTCTCCCCATCTCACCTTTCTCTATGTTTCCTGGAGCTTTACCATTGTATTAGTTCATTAGCATTCCCTCCTTTCCTGTATTTTAGCTACCAAGGCATTTACCGTAGGTTCTGATTCTCACCCATTCCTTGGCAACTCATGTGGTGGTGTTCCTCCTCCTCTTTAACCTCTCATTTAATGCCCTTTTTTATGTTGACCAGTAATTCATCTCCATGTTTTCCTTCTGTTTCATTCCTGAACAACGAATACCCAGACCCCTCTGGGTCCCAACCCCCCTTGTTGCTGACCCATGTTTCTGTGATGTCACCAATGCCTGCCATTCCCCTCTTGCAACAGTCTGCAGCTCCTCATCTTCTTACATTGTCTATCCTCCCTAGCAAATATTTGGACTTAGGAGATAACATTAGATTTAGTCATTTATATTTATTGTTAATGATACTGAATTTTAATTGTCAATCATTTTGGGGAGTTATACTTTTTACTGCCAAGGTTCTCTTCTCAGATTTTAAAGGTCTGTAGAAGTCTTTTTAATAAGTTTAGTAATTTTCTTTTTGAAAGTCTAGATTACCTGAGGAGTGCATACTTGCAGTAGAACAAGAGTATAAATTGAAATATTCCAGTTACAAATTTGCACCTTATTTGTACTTTGTTTCTCATGGAGTCCAGTATTTCATAACTTGTTTGCTACTTTCCTGCAAATAATGCATGTTGAGTTGTGGTTATTTTTTCTGGTTATGAAGTCTGCAGACTTAGAACTCTCTTATTATTACTTCTTACACAGTTCCTTCTACACTGATCATCATTTAACTGTAATCAGGTGACAGTAAGATAGCTACTTTCAGACTAACCCACATCACCTCATGAAAAGACAGAGAAAACCACTTTCTCTATGAGTACAATTTTGATGGCTGATTGTGATCAAGTGAGAAAGATTCTGTCCTTCGTAATTTAGTCACCTTTTATGTCACATTCACATACACATGTTTCAATCCTCAACCACTTAACTTTGATTAAGAACTGACCTTAGCAATTATGGTGCCCAATTAGATACATTTTGGTGGGCCCCCCTAGCTGATCCCCCTACCTACACTCCACCTTCAGGTCCTTCCATTCTCTGGTCTCTTGGATTTAAAATGATTTCAGATTAGGTATCAGGAATATATTACTGTGTGTATTAAAAACAAAATGATATATTCATTTAGTAGCTTATAATTTGCCTAAAGCATGGCCTGTCAACCTATTTCAGTAAGTTAAATACTCTGGGAGCTGCTGCAGACAACACCAAGTAGACCAGACTACTCTGAAATAAGCCCGTTTCATCTATGAAACCTGGTAAAATATTCAGACTAATCCTAGTCCCTAATTCCTAATTCCCATGCTCAGTGGCCCCAGACACCAAGAAGTATGGAAGAAATGAATAAATGCAGTTTGGCTTGAATGATGTGAGGAGACTGAAGGGCCAAATAAAATATGACATTTTTCTAAACTCTATAAAACATTTGCATCAGATATCACCCATTTCTTCCTTTGAGGGCTTCCAACCACAACCTGCACCTGCTTTAAAGTGTTGGAGCCCTTTGCTGAGATAATTCACATATCTTGTTACTACCTGTGTGTTTCCAGAAAACCCCTTAAAACTGCTGAGCTTCCTCAGAATGCTCAGTGAACATCATCATCATTATCATAAACCCTTCGTTAGAAATAGTACTGCTAGCACACCACTAAACTTTTACCTGGTTCTGAAAGTTTATTTTATTTTTTTAATTATTTGCTAAACCTGGTAAGTGTACTAATACCTGGAGATCACTTCCAGCTGTCACCAAGGACACAAGGACAACAGTAAGGATACATGCAGGGATAACTTAGACTAGCCATTAAGCAGAATGTTTTGGCAGGTGGGATGTTTTCAGAATGCCTTAAGAAAACCTACATGCAAATAAACAGAATATGCACAGCCCATTCAATTTACTCAGCTTTCTATAATACACATATTCTCAAGTCAGTCCAACCATTTTCTGCTTAAATTTCTACTTGCTCTTTCCCTTTATTTGTGGTTCTGAAACTGTAGTATCCCTACAGTACCTTTATTAATCAATTTGTTTTTGTTCCTGTTTTTCTTCTTTTACACAAATGGAATAATTGTTTTGTTCCTGTTTTTCTTCATTTAGACAAATGGAATAATTTTTCTACTCATGTCTGCTACTGTCCACTTCATACACACATGCACACACACACACACACACACACACACACACACACACACACACACACACACACACACACACACACACACACACACACACACACACATACCTCATGTTTCAGTACTTCAGTACTTAGGGATTATTATGCACTTACCTGCAACTGCAACAAGTGTTTCTCTGTCATATCATTGAACTAAACTTTTAGTAATCAGAATTTACCTCACGACACAGTATCTATTCATCTATTTGTGCTTATTTTCATATTAGCTGAGGCTTACTATTCTGCAGTTACTTTTTATAATTATATTCTTTGACATCTAGCCATGCACCTCACATCATCAAGATAAGAAAAAGAAAATATAGTACCACTGTCAATCTTCAAACTAAACCTGGTCTTATTATCTTCCATAATAGAAACTTGAGCAATACACAAAACCAGATGGTTAATCCTATCACAGTTTTCGGTTGAAAGCCCCTTTTAGCTCTCAGCCAGAGGAACTGAGTACTACTGGAGCATGAGCAACTAACACCATAAGACATACACGTGGCAGGAAACTGCAGTACTAATAATTCTAGATTAATCACGAGTGCAATCTGTGACAGGAAATATGGTCCACTCCACTAACAAGACTCTTAGCTACTGCATAAGCAAGGCTGCACTTCAGAAAATGCCCTGAGTTTTGCTGTAGTGCCTCTCAGGTATGTCTTTTTGACTGCATAAGGCATAAAGACCCTTTTGTAGTCTAGTCTGGAGACCCCTATAGGAGCAGGGGCCTACTGGGCCAAATAGGTTTAAATGATCTAAAGCTGACCCTGTTTTCAAGGGTTCTAAGTGGAAGTTTCCAATCTTTTTGTTCTGGAAAGCAGTTATTTTCCCTTGATGGACTTATGCAGAGAAACAGAGAACAACCTGAGTGGTACTAAAAAGGAGGGAAAGAGACAGGCTTTATAGAATTTACATCGAAAGAGTGAAGCACAGTTTCCTTCTTTTTTTGCTTTAAATTTCATCTAAAGACTATGTTCCCAAGCTGTAATGTGACAAGACTGTGCATAATGATGCAAAATAAATCCTTTTCTTTTTCATGCAAGAAATCTTGTTTGCATGTATTCTCATGGAAGGACACTGATTTTACTCAGTCTTCTTGGCAATTGCCTTTTTCCTCCAGTCCTTTTGACAGCCACTTCTGCAGTTTTTTGCTGGGAAACCTTTATTTCTGTAGTTTTGTTCTGTGTTCTTAAAAATTCTGAAGTAGACCCTTTCACAGGACTGGAATCAAAATTGGGATTCAAGGAATCTAGCGCCAGCAAAGTCAACTCAGAGTCATAATAAAAATAAGCAAAAGTATCAGTGCATGTTAGACAACTGGATGCCCATTTAATGAAGCATGTCATGTGATTCCCTTTTTTTTCAGTTTTGGTTTTGCAAAATACAAAAACGGTGACAGTATGAAGATGGTGCCAGTTTTCAAAGTATTGAAGTATGAAAACATTAAGCACTAGATTATTTTAGAAGCGTGACATTCATATTAAAATCCTGCAACAAATTAATAATGTTTTACATAACAGACGTTTGGATAAACCTTTATCTATCATAGATGACATGTAGATACCTGGAAAATGTCAGCAAGGGCCACAGCTTACTGTCTGCCAATTTCAGCTTGTGAATTGTTTTGTTGTTGCATTGTGTCCTGTCTTATTTGTAAACTACAGAATTACATTGTGTGTTTCAGTTTTTCTGTTTACTATTCAGAGAATACAGAGTCCTTAAAAATACTCTTTATCACATATCTTGTCTTGCAGGCTCTGCAGACATCTTGCTGGCCTTACATGAGTCCTGTCTAACCTGCCTAAATCCTTTCATATGTAAACACTACATAACTGGATGCAATAGCCAATAAAAAGCTCACCAGAGTCTTTTACAGTGGAATTGTTACTTTTCATTTCCTGTTAGAGATGCTTCTACTTATGCATTTTTGGATCTTATTTAATTATAGATGGGCCACACTGCTTTCCTGTTCCTTGCAGTTACAGGATAACATGGCACCAAGATTTGAGTTTTACTTTTTGCTGGCAGGTATCCTCTTTGTCCGAATGGGATAATGTTTATGACTTTTTAATTATTATGCACTGCTGTATAGTTTCAATGAATTTCATTGTCAGATGTTACAAAACTTTCTTCTCCTCCTCTCTACGTCTTTGTAAGACAGTGGAGCTAGATAGGCTTATTCATCACCATACATGCGGCACAAATTTGCCATTGAAATACATTTCTTGGTTTTCATGGTCATTTTTAGCTATTTGTGTGAGAATACCATTGTAAGTTCACTGCCCAAAAGGTTTCAGGCAACATACCTGCAACATGCACCAGCCACAGCTCCAGATCGTTGAAGAAGGGTGCACTGTTGCTGCATATAGATTATTCCAAGGAAAGCTGTGCATGTTATTAATTAATAATTAATGCTGCAATAAAAACAAGAAAAGCAGCAGTACAATTTAAAATAATTGATGAACTGTACAGACTTCCTCGATGTAATGTACATACTGTAACAGAGAACCGTTGACCCACTACTGGAATCTGGAACCTTGGCTGGTATGTGCGCACTCATGTTGCCCACAACCATTTAGATATAGGATTACAAAAATATTACACTGATGTGAATAGAGATCTTTACAACTATATACTTAAGCTTTTTAATAAGGGTAATGATTCCCATTGCTGTCTCAGTCATTACAGTACCAGCACTTCCGTATTAAATTAATAACTGTGTGTGTTACAGACCTCTGTGACTGACAGAGTCCTGTTGATCTGGATTTTTTAGGGTGGCCTGGGTAGGACAGATTTGTTCACTGTCCTCTATAGGTTTATTCACATGATAAAGGATAATAACAAATTTGCTTTCGCCTATTTACACATAGCACAGATGCTGAGGATATCTTTCAGTTCTTGTATGCACTCTAAACACTCATTGATGACTAAGAAAATGTGCTGTTGTACTAGTTACAGTTTTATCCTGGCTGTGTGCTGAGCATTTGCAAGAGCAGTAAATAAAGATGATACTTTTAATTTGGGCAGCTTTGCTCTCATAGAACAGACAACCTTTCAATTCTCACTGCAGTGTCCAGTAGTCAATGATATACAGAGGCATGGCAGTTATTACATGAATCATAACTTTTTTTCCAGTAAATTTTGGCCACTGTGCCATGCTTTTATTTACATGAGTCATTTAACTTCCCCCATATGTCCATCATTCACAGCCTTTACATGGTGAGTTGTGGTCATGGATATAGAATGGCACACACCTACCTCTTTGACATACAGCCCACTACATTCAGCTGTGGCCAGTGAGATATGGTGGTAGTCTACTAGTTCCATGACTTATAGCTTTGCTACATTCAGCTGTGGTCAGTGATGTATGGTGGCAGACCTCATGACTCACAGCCCATCTACATTCAGTTGTGATTAGTGACATTGCTGGTATTCTCATAGTTCTGTGGTGCACAGGCCACCAAACATTCAGTTGTGGTCAATAATGTATAGAGCCACAGGTGTATAGCCACATGTCACAACCCTTGCACTATGAGTTTTGATTACTGATTTATGCTTACTTATCCATAACACCATGACTCAGAGTCCTCGCAAATTATATTGTTATCAGTGATTTATTCTGGCACACCCCTTAAGTTACAGTCATTCCACTGTAAATTATGTTCAGAGATGTATGGTGACACAACTCTACAGTAATTTGCAATGAATGGAAGACAATGGTACACTCCTTGACTCACATGCTTTCTAAAGTGAGTTATGGCTAGTGACATACAATGTTAAGCTCTTAGTTGTTCAAGTTACAAGCAGCCCAAAGTGATCTGTGATTAATGATGCATAGAGCCACACTTCTTGAGTTATAGCCTTCCTAATGAGTACTGGCTAGAGATGAACAGTGTAGCTAATCGAAGGAAGGACACTCAGCAAACTCGGAGCTATAATATATAACATTAAGTATCCTGTTTTTTGTTTATTTTGTTCTTTATTTCTTTGTTGTTTATAGCACTTTGTGTACTGTGTATTTTTTCTAGCTAGTTTCACTGTGTGTGAGGTATTAACTGGAAATTGTCCACTCTTATTAAGCATCTGTTGGGTTGTTTATTTATGATAACTTGTTGCAGTTAAACTCTTTTCTAGTGGCTCCTTTAGCTGTTTAAAACTTTCATTTAAAGGCTCACTGCTGCTTTTCAGCTGTGAGTAACATTTCTGCATTTTGTTTGCCACCCTCCCTCCCTGTTGGTATAGTGTTTTTATAGTTGGTGGCTTTGCAGTTGCCCGCCCCTAGTGTAAATTTGATCTGGGACCCTCCTCCCAGTCTAGTGTCACTACCTCATTCTACCCAGTACAGGGAGAGCATTTGAGAAGGCCAATCAGCTTAGTTTTTGCTACTCCTTTCTCTCTTTCCACAAAAAAAAAAAAAAATTTATCTGCTTTTACTGTATTTGTGTTTTTCCTACTTTATTTTGCTTTTGCGTCATCTTAAAAGTACTCAATTGTATTTATTACTGCTTGGTGTAACTCATTCTAAGCCTTTTAGTTTAAGCACCTGGGCTTCAGACCAGTTTTACATTAAGAAGGTTTGTGGTCTGCACTGTAGTGGCAGAACAGGTAGCTTATATCCTTCTAAGTTGGGAACTGCTGATTGAGGGCTCAGTGTCTGTTATTCTAAAAGTGTATTAATTCTGGTTTAAGCACTTGGGCTTGAGGCCAGTTATTTTACATTAAGAGGGTTCGTGTTCTGCACTCTTGTGGGAGGAGAGGCTGGACTCTGTCCTTCTGAGCTGGGAATTTTTGGTTAAAGGCTTATAGTGCCTGCATATTTGAACTGCTTCTTACTGAAATTGGTACACCTTGTTTGCTGTAGCATAGACTAGATCCAGGCCTGCTGAATCTAGCTTTGTTTGTTTAACTTGAGCACTAATCCAGGCATTCTTTAAAGTATTCAGTTGTATTTATTACTGCTGGTAGTAACTTGATTAAAGTGTAGCTATCATTTCTAAGTCTTTTGGATTAAGCACTTGGGCTTCAGACCAGTTGTTTTACATTAGGAAGGTTTGTGGCCTGCACTGTGCTGGCAAGACAGGTAGCTTACATCCTTCTAAGTTGGGAACTGCTGATTGAGAGCTCAGTGTCTGTTATTCTAAAAGTGTATTAGTTCTGGTTTAAGCACTTGGGCTTCAGGTCAGTTATTTTACATTAAGAAGGATTGCGGTCTGCACTCTTGTGGGAGGAGAGGCTGGACTCTGCCCTTCTGAGCAGGGAATTTCTGGTTAAAGGCTTATAGTGCCTGCATATTCTAACTGTTTCTTACTGAAATTGGTACACCTTGTTTGCTGTAGCATAGACTAGATCCAGGCCTGCTGAATCTAGCTTTGTTTGTATGCTTGTTTTTTGTTTATTTCCCTGAAATGCTAATTCCACCTAAAACGCGGCCTTTTAGCACTTCTGTGGATCCCTGGTGATATCTGCATTGCTTACTGTACTTATTCCCTTGTTTCACTTGAAAGAAAGTTACTGTTTGTCATTTTTGCATTTAAGTTAACTGTAACACATTGCATTTAAGTTGCCTGACACTTGCTCACTAAAGCAATTATATAAGTCAGCTCTAAAAAATTAAAAGCACTACACCCTCACAAACTCCCCTTGAGTACCTTGATCCCCACTGGCCCTTTTTTTCAATTATAAAGGAATTCCCAATACTATTCTAGCATGTCCAAAGGTCAGTTGTCAATCTCCTCTCCGGTCCAGCAGGTGAATCTGGGAATCTTGAGGCAATGTTACAACTGCCTCATGTACACAGACAACCCTCTCCTCCTCCCAACAAATTCCAACACATGTGAGAGATGCAACCATATAGCCAAACTGGAGGCTAAGCTCTCTCAACTCAGTACAGGCGTAACCAGTCAGGAGGAGAAGGAAACCACACTCACTACAATTCCAGTCTCACACAGACCTGCCACGACAACAAACCAAACACATAAACACACAAAAACATACTTGGAAGCTCTAAATAAAAATCTGCCTAAGCAGCAGAGACCTCCAAAGCAGACACCCAAGCAACCGCTACCCCAAAACAAAACACATGCAACACATAGCTCACAAAGCCAGTGTGCCGAACAGTCACAGCCCTTAAGGCTAAACAACACACCTGATACACTTTTAATAGGTGACTCTATCGTCAGGCACACTGATGTCCTGCTCACCAGGCTGAACAAGGAGAAGGTCACGGTGAGCTGCCTGTCTGGGCTCTAGGATCCGCCACATAACACAAGCACTCAGGTCACTCCAAGGCAAGTACAAATATGACTCAGTCATTGTCCATGCTGGTGTGAATGACCTGAGACATACCTCCCTGGACTACATGAAAAGAGACATAGAGGAGCTCTCTGAGCATGTAGCCCAGGCCGGTATGACCCTGACCTTGAGTAGCATCTTACCCTCACCAAGAATGATGCCACAATATGAAGACAAGATGATCAATTTCAACAATTGGCTTAAGTGTTGGTGTCATTCAAAGGGGATCCAATGCCTGTCAGCCTGGGATGACATGCTCGACAAGCCACGATGCTTCGCTAGGGATGGCTTGCACCTGTCACCCTGGGCTTTCAGATATTGGCAAAGGCTCTTGCTACCCCCATAGTGCCTTTTTTAGGCAAGGCTCAAAAACAAACCCACCTCCATAGGTATCACAAGGGATAAGAAACTAAGAGTAATGCTACTCAACGCCAGAAGTCTAAACCTCAAGATGCATGCACTCGAAACTCTCCTTAGCATGGAGAACATCGATATCTGTGCAGTAACAGAAACCGGGTTCAAGGCTCCTGAGAGCACCCCAGCACTACCAGGTTATACCTCGTACCATGCTTTTCGGCCCCAAAACTTGGACCGAACCACAAAAGGAGGGGGAGTATCAATATTCGTCAAAGATACCCACACCTCCAGGTTGGTGGCACAGCACGAAGCATCAGAGACTATCCATGTGCAACTAACTGTGGGTAAAACTGCTTTCCAGTTTATAGCCTGCAACAGACCACCCTCCCAAACACAGGAACCCCACTCGGCCTTCCTGAGAATACTGGAAAATATGAAGGTCTCTCCAAACACCATTATATTGGGCGACTTCAACTACCCAAACATAGACTGGGAGCATTACTCTAGCTCCAACACCCTAGTCCAAAGGTTCCTAGAATTTATAAACTCAAATGCTATGGAACAACTTGTTACCACTCCCACAAGAGGGAAAAACATACTGGACCTGATCATCACCAACATGGGGACACTATGCTCCAGACCAGAAGTGTATCCCTCACTGGTAAGATCAGACCATAAACTAATCTCACTGGATATTCACATCCCGACCCCACCACCTGCCCAGAAAACCACAGTGAAAAACTTCTCTAAAGCAAATTTCACATGCCTCAAAACTGAGGCGAAATCCTTCAAAGCCCCCGGGCCTGTGGAAAATACGGCCCAGACCGCAGAATCCTTTATAAACGCATTCTATGAACACCTTCAAGAATGCATGGATCATGCAATCCCAAATAAAACCAAGACCCAATCCTCCAAAGGCAGACGTCCTGTCTGTTGGACCCCAGCCATAAACAAACTATACAATAGAAGGAGGAAGCTACTACATGATAGAGCAAAATCCCAAAAAGGGAAGGCATCTCTGATCAGTATTAGCAAAAAACTACGGACACTCATAAAATCGTCTAAGGCCAGCTTCGAGAGAAAAATTGCACAGGACACTAAGGGTAATCACAAGGCTTTCTTTAGTTATGTTAGGAACCACCTGGGTGGGAATTCCCAGATATGCTCAGAATTAGTCCAAAATGACAAAAAATACACCGAGCCCACAGACATTGCCAACATCCTAGCTGAAAGGTTCAGTGCAAACTTCTCCCCCCCTCCCCACCAAAAGGGCAAATATTTATCCCAACAGAGTGCTGCCCCCCTGACATCTCAGATGCTCAGGTAAGAGCCGCCCTCTCCAAAGCAAAAAACACAGCATCAATGGTACCAGATGGTGTCCCGGGCTGCGTCCTACATGAACTCCAAGAAGAGCTAAACCCAAACATAAAACTACTGTTTAATCTTAGCCTTACTACAGGATATGTACCCAAAGAGTGGCGTACAGCAACAGTGGTCCCTCTCCACAAAGGTGGTGCCTCAACAGATCCTGGAAACTATCGCCCCATAAGCCTGACTAGCTTGGTCTGCAAAGCTATGGAAAGGATCATCATGGACCTCATAAATAAAGATATTGGGGACCTACAGACACTGGATCCTACCCAGTTTGGCTTTGTTAAGGGCAGATCCTGCCTCTTAAACCTGGTCGATTTCTTTGAAACAGTCACCAAGGCCATTGACGAGGGAAGGTGGTCCACACAGCCTACCTGGACCTCGCAAAAGCCTTCGATACAATACCCCACTCAGGCATTATAGATAAGCTCACCAGCTTAAATATAAACCCCTATGTCACTAGATGGGTTGCAAACTGGCTCAAGGACAGAACCCACATGGTTAGAATTGCTGGAGCCATGTCAGACTCCAAACCAGTTACAAGTGGCGTCCCACAAGGCTCAGTCCTGGGACCTCTCTTGTTCGGTATATATTTCTCGGTGGTACAGGCCAACACAGAAGGACTGTGGCTGACCAAGTTCGCAGATGACTGCAAACTGGGCGCCATAATCAACTCTCCAGCCGACACAAGCATCCTCCAAAAGGGCCTCATAGAAACAGACAACTGGTGCCAGAGCCATGGCCTCAAGCTAAATGCCAAAAAGTGTATAGTCATCCCCTTTGGCAAAAACAAAGTGCCCACAAATTACCACATAGGTGGTAATCCATTAAGTACAGAAGAAATCATTAGGGACCTGGGGACCCAAGTTGATAGCAATCTCTCATTTGACAACCACGTGGCCAAAGTGGCTAGAAAAACATTTTATACAGCCCACCTAATCATGAAGGGATTCACATCTAGATCAGGGGAGGTCATCGTGCCTCTTTACTCATCCCTCATCAGGCCCATAATTGAGTACAATGCCCCTTTTGGGATGTACCTTACCAGACACCTGCAGCAACTGGAAAGACCCCAAAAGTACCTCACCAAGAGGATCAAAGGGCTCAAACAGATGCCATATGCTGCCCGGTTAAAGAAACTCCAGCTCTACTCAGTGGCATACCGCCTGCTCAGAGGCGATCTGTGCCTGATGTATAAAGCCATGTCCAACCCGGAATTAATGGACATGCTGCACCTCAGAAAATCCAAATCCCATCGAGCTATGCGCTTGAGAGACTTGAACCTCAGCACTGAAATAAATAGGACATGCTGGAGGGACAGATTCATAACCCAGAGGCTCCCTTCACTCTGGAATAAAATCCCAGTCCAGGTTAGGCAGAGTCCCATATTGACTCTCTTCAAGAGGAATCTTGATGAGTGGATGGGAGATCGTAGGTTTACCTCGGCTATCACTTCTGTGTCACTGTTAGACAGAGGCACAGTATACTAACCTCAAAAAAAGGCATAGCAAAATTAATTTAAAATGGGTGACGAAAGCCAAACACACTCTGGCTAGGCTTATAAATGCCCTAGTGCAGATAATCTAGTATAAACCTATGAACCTAAGTGCCTAGTTCAACAAGTTACGCTTTTCCCATAGTCAGTTGTGCACAGTGGTATATTCTAGCACAGCTCTAGTGCCATAACTCATGGCCTTCCAAACTTGAGTTGTAGATAGTGATATACAGTAGTCAGCTCTAATTCTACAAGTTACAATCATCAGTAAGTTACATATGTTTGCATAATTTCAACTTCTGTCTTCTCAAATGTTATATTTTAATTATATTTGCATCTGAAAAATTATCTCTTTTCTGTAAAATTCTCTCCTAAGCTGAGACTGAAATCGGTCATTTATGATAAGTGCTCCCCTAAATTAAAATCAATCAATCAATCATCAATCCCAGAGTGAATTGTCAGTGCTGTTCATTGGTACACTGCAAATCCCATGAGGCATTGGTCTCTCACAGTGAGTTGTGATCAGCAATGTATGGTGGTACACCCCTTGTTCTATAAATTACAATCATCTCACACTGAATGGTGGTTAGCAATATACTGTACACACTGGTGGTTTTCTGAATCACAGGGTTCCCCACAGGCAGATGTGGTTAGTAATCTATGATGGCACACCCATAGTTCATGAGTCACCACCTTCTCACACTGAGTTGTGATCAATAATATTTGCTGACATACATCCTGTTCTAAGAATTTCAGCCCTCCTGTAGTGAGCTATGGTCTGCAATGTACTGTAGCAGACCCTTACCTTCTAGAGTCGCAACCCTTTTACAAAGAGCCTGGTAAGTGATGTATTGTGGCATGCCCCTAGTTTTAGGTACCATGGAATACTCAGTAGGGACACCCTGAAACTATTCTAAAGCATAACAAAAATGTCCTTTTGCAAGTACACAGCCAGTGAAAGGTATAATTCCTTTCTTGCCTGAAGTTCAAGATTTAATTAAGCACCTCACTGTTGTCTAAAATATATAAACACAATGAACAACATTATAAAACAAGTGGCACAGGCAAATTGCTGCTACAAGCAGCAGTCTTGGGACCTCAGAATTAGCAAAACAACAACATGGACTAACAACAAAACAGGACCAAAAATGTGTAAATACAAATGCCGGACTTGACAAGATGTATTAAAAGGATAACTAGAGATATTAGAGCTCACTTAGTAAGAAAGTAGCCACATCTTCTTGTCTCTGTTATTATATCATTTAATATACGAATAACCAATATGATGTTGGAGTATTGTAAGGAACAAATAACATCCATACACCACCATAGGAAACTACTCAGAGAAATGAAGAGAACTTAGACAGATAGCTATAAGACGTAACTGGGTCTATGGCATACAGGGATACAACCCTGACTATATCCCATATAAACTGAGGTCTGTGGCATACAGGTATACAACCCTGACTATATCCCATATAAGCTGAGGTCTGTGGCATACAGGGATACAACCCTGACTATATCCCATATAAGCCGAGGTCTGTGGCATACAGGTATACAACCTTGACTATATCCCATATGACCTGAGATTACTTACTGACCCAAGCACTGCAGGAACCATCTCAGGAGGGGTGAGAGAAAGTGGCCAAAGCTGGATTGCCAGTCACAAGGGGAGGACTTGAGACAGCAACACCTGTTGGTCAAACTGCACGTGCATTACCCATGTGAGAGAAATGGAAAGTTGCAAATTCAAGTCTACTGAGCAGGATATAATTTCCCTACAGGTACTGGAAACTACCGAGGTTGGATCACAAAGGTTTGGCAATGTGTGTTTGTATTACATGAGCTTAACTTGTATCTCAGTTATTCAAGCACATGGAAAATACAAACAAACGTAACATTTCACAAAAAAAAGGTTTTTATAAGGGAAATAGTGGTGGACAAGTCATCCACCCCCCCACCAAACTTTTTTATTGTTCTTTTTCTGTGAGAATGTAAGATTTGGTGGCCTATAAAAGCAGACATGAGCAACAGTATCTCACTCATGTGGGTCTTAGGAATAAGCAGCTTGAGCATTTTAACCCTTCTTGTGCTTCAGCAAGTCTTATATGAGCTATGAAAGGTGACCCTGAATGCATCAAGTATTATGGAGGCAGAGCAGCTGTATGGAGACATGTACTCATATTCCAGGCGTAGAAAAGCACACAGTGTGCCAGATGACCAGTGGGGAACGGGATTGAAATAAAAAGAAAAATCCTCTATATTCCCGCTAGATGACCAGAATCTTTTGCGATTACTTCCCTTGTGTGATGTCCCTGGACACTACGATGGGGAGGAAAGAATGGGTCAATAGGGAATGGGGCACAATAATCACAGGTAGATCAGGGAGCAAAAAAAAAAGAACACACACACACACACACACACACACACACACACACACACACACACACACACACACACACACACACACACACACACATATAATTTATTTAAGCCTGTTGAATGGCACTAATGTCAACACCAAATTATCAAAATTATACATGTTGATAAGCTAATATGCATGTGCCAAACATTATTCTCAGTGCATGCAAAAGCTGAAAAACAAACAACAAAAAACAAAAGAAAATATTGCTTTTTGCAGTGGACAACCCCCCCCCCACCCCACAACCGCAATGGTGGGGGGGCTGCACCCGCCTCCACTCCCTACTAATTATATATGTGTATATATATATATATATATATATATATATATATATATATATATATTAACTCTGAGATCACAAAAAGAGCAAATTCACGACCTCGAGAATCTTCTGATCTGTTACTTTTGTCGACAGGCATCAACCATTTGTTTAGTTGACCAAATTGTGTCAACTAAATAGATGGTGACCAAGGCACCATATACACATTTATACGCACATATCTTTTATTAAAGCAAACTGTGTTCTGCTATACACTTTATCAACACTACTTATATTGTCTTCTAAAACAACCAATGTATGTTCTCTCAGCCTGGTGCTGGTGATTGTTGTAATGTCTCACGAAAGGACTGGGATTTGGAGATCAGCATTTGACAAACAAAATGGGTGGCCATAGCTGGCTAAACATTACCTTGTACTTGATATATCATAACTGCTGCTTTCCTCTTTGAAGCATACTTAATAGTTGCCTGTAACATTATATATATCTAAGTCATAACCTATGACTAGTTAACAATAAATTATTTTATTGCATATCCTGAGAGAATAGCAAAGCAGAAGGCTAAATGCCAGTGTCCCTTTATTGCTGAAAAACACAGTGAATATTGTGACACACACCTACAGACATGCATAGAAAAACATAAACACACACACACACACACACACACACACACACACACACACACACACACACACACACACACACACACACACACACAATCAATGTGTAGACTTAATGGACTTATATAAAGATGATTGCACTCTTTGAAGGAAACAAATGGGGACCCTATTCCTCATTACAGGTTTATGCATATGTAATATATAGTAAAGTGCTCATATTTAACAACTGAAACTGTGATATGATTGCTGGACCACCTAAAATATGGTAAAATGTTATGCACAGCAAAAAAAAAAATAAGAAAAAAAAAACATGAATCATTTTGTGCCACAGTCGACGTGATAAAAATTTGAACTAGTCTATGCAAACACTAGTGCTGTATTTGCAATTACATAGTTCTGTCATACTTGTTTCAAGCATTCTCATAAAAACAGGCATTCATTTCTGTATGTGTCCTTGGATATACAATATCTACAAATGAATTTGCTTAATAAAACTATGAAACAAATGATGCATTTCATAATGTATGTTCCCTTTTCAGTGTCAGCTATCGACTTATTCTGTTAGAGAAAAAGAGGACCAAAGGCATATTACAGTAAGGTTATGTAGTTTATAATTGCAAACACAGTGTCAAAACAAAACTTTCTTAAACACATGAGTATTTACAGATTGATGGAAGCTGCCATTAGCAGGCATTTTAGCCATGTAACATGGAAAGTGGTTAGAACTAAAAAAAGATAAATTTTCTACAACACTAGAGATTTATTTTCTGTAATACTAGGTGCTTTAGACGTCATTGTGTAGGAGTTTATTGTGCAATGTGACTAAGGTGAGAGAGCTGAAAGTCATCTATTAACATGGATGATGCCAGCAGAAAAGCAATTAAATTTTTCCATAGTTTAGGCACAACTCTGCTGGATAAGGGACAAGTCATATGCAACACAGTTTTAGACTTTATTGTTTTGCATATGACTACTATTAGGTGTTTAGTCAGTTATGCCTCTGTCATCAGTTTTGGGATGCAAGCACTTGCCATCTGGGAAATGGACTAGGACTTCTTCTCCTTGCTGTTAACCTCATTGACTGGGTTTATTTATTTATTTATTTTACATCTGTTGACTGGGAGTGTCTGACTGAGCTCAAGCCCTTTTTCAGTGGAGGCCTGGGGAGAAAAGCCCCAAAAAATATACAAAGCAATTAACATTGAAGTAGAGGTATTTAAGTAGTTACAGATTGCATACAGTTTTTAACAGTTTAAATAACACTAAAAACAAAAAGGATAATAACAATAAAAATATAGTAAGTAATACGTTAGTTTAAATACATTTGCTAATATAAGGTTAAGTAAATAGAGTATAGCAAAAGCTTAGGAAGTTAAATATAAAATTTGCTAGTCAGGGTTCAGTGAGCAGATTAAAGCTAAGGATTAGGTGGTTACAAAAAGCATAGGATGTATGTTGTTTGAGCTAAGTATTATGAGTTAGACAGTACTATAGAGGTAGGCAGTGATTAGGTGGGTGCGTACAATGGCAAGTTCAGTGATTTTTTTTAAAGTAGTCTTTATTGGTTAACTTAAATTGTTTGGGATCAGTCAGGTTCCTAATTTCTAGCGAGAGTTTGTTCCATACAATAGAGGGGTGGTAGCTATATAAGTTGCACCCCATCTTGGACTTAGGTTTGTAGATATTTAATAGGTCTTGGGTTGCACTTCGGAGAAGTCTGGTGGGGGAATAGTGGGAGATGAGGGGGGATAAACTAGGGCAGAAGTCAGGCAGATATAGAATGGCGTATATGATTTGGAGTTGAGATTGTAGTAACAAGTGAGGTAGTTCAAGCCAGTTCATGTATTTTAGGGAGACACAGTGGTGAGATTTATGTGTTTGTTGTGCTGCAAATCTAGCTATCTTGTGATAGGTTGATTCTAATTTGGTTAGTAGGGAGGAGTTCAGATTTATTAGTATTTGGGAACAGTCAGCAAGTTAAGCAGGGTAGGAGGTAAACATGAGTAAGACATCCTAGCTTCGGAGGTGAGGACTTTGTTATTCCTGTACAGGAGTCCTAGCTTTTGGCATTTTTTTTGTTTATTCAGTTGTTAATGTGTAGATCAAATTTTAGTTGGTCATCAATGGTGATACCAAGCAGTTTTGTGCTAGTTTCAACTTCTATGGGAATATTGTTAAGGGACCTTACGGGCAAGGACAGTTTAGTGTGGTTTGCAGATTTAGGTAGAAAGAGTAGAAATTTTGTTTTCTTAGGGTTGAGGATGAGCTGATTATTAGTGAGCCACATCTCTACTGAGTTGAAAGATGTCTGAGTATTTATTAGAAGTTCTGAGGGGGAATTACCAATAGTGATGACTGTAGACACATCTGCATATTCAACAATGTTATTCTGAAAACAAGAGGAGTGAAGTGAGTTGGTGAAGATATTAAAAAGTAGAGGTCCAAGAATGGATCCTTGGGGGACACCTGTTCTTACTGAAATGGTGGTAGATAGTGGAGAGTCCCAACTAACTGACTGCTGCCTATCAGAGCGATAGCTAGAGAAACATGCAACTATATCAGGGGAGAAGTTTAGGTTTGCAAGTTTGGTAAGTAGCTGAGAGTGAGAGACGGTGTCAAAAGCCTTTGAAAGATCAAGGAATAGGCAAGATATGAGTGTATGATCATCTTTGGCTAGGGTTATAGTGTTGAGAAAGGATAGTAGAGCTACGGTTGTACTATGTTTGGGAAGGAAGTCATGCTGTGTAGGCGTGAACAGATTTTCCTGTATGAGATAATGCATACATTATTTGTGTATACATTTCTCAAGGATTTTAGAGAGGGGGAGTAGATAGTGATAGGTCTGAAATTAGAGATTTCTGTGGATTTATCTCCTTTATGAATAGGAAGGGTGTAGAACTATTTCCAGAGAGATGGTATTTTAGTCTCAGAGATGGAGCAATTTATTAAGATAGATACAGGCATAGCAAAGTGGTGTGCAGCAATTTGGAGAAAATAGGAAGGTATGTTGTCTGCAGAAACAGAGGATGGTTTGAGCTTTGAGAGTAGAGTTTTGATATAGTTAGTGGGAACAGGTTTGAGAGAGAAGGCGCTGACTATGTTAATGGTTGAGGGGGTTATAAGGAGGATAGAAGTGGTGTTGTTTGAGAGATTGGGGTTAAATAGTTTGGAAATTGATTCAATAAAATAGGTGTTGAAAGTATTGGCAGCCTCTTCAGGTGACTTGTCAGGACATGGATTTGGTGAAGTCGGGTTGCCTGGATGTAGTGTCTGGTTTATAGCATACCAGAATTTGTTTGGATCAGATTTTAGTGTTTTGGGAGAATTATAATAGAAATATTTTTTGTCTTTGTTAATGAGTTTTTTTTTTGTTTGATTTCTAAGTTCTTCGTACTTTTGCAAGTCAGTTTGTAGCTTAGATTGTATCCATATTTTCCATGCCCTATCTCTGGTTTTCAAAAGGATATGGGTGGATTTAGATAGCAGTGTAAAATGTTTGTTTTAATCTGACCATTTCTGGGTGGTGCTAGAGAATTTAATATGTTAAGGAAGGTTGAGTTGAAGGCATTTACTGCATCATCTAGTGGGAGCTGTGTAAGGAAATTCCAGTTAACTCAAGAGAGACAGGGTTAAATTCGGAAAGTTTGCAGCAGGTGATAAACAGGTGTGGTTTAGAGAGATGGGTGGTATATCAAAGCACTTTTATAGGTGAGTGATCACTCAGGGAGTCAGGTAGAGTTTCTGGATTATGGTATTTTCTGGGATTGGAAACAAGTATCCAATCAATCAAGGAGCTTGAAAAATGAGAGTTATTAGTATGGGTAGGTTTAGAGATTAGTTATGTAAATCTATACATGTCAAGCAGAGCACCTCACTGCCCTCTTCAAGAGAAATCTTGATGCGTGGATGGAAAATAGAAAGTTCACCTTGGGGATCACTGCAGTGGCTGTACTTGATAGAGGCACTGGAAACTAACGTTGGGTGGCATGATGCCAGGGCACTTCCATGGGCTAGGCTTGTAAAAGCTCCAGGGCCATTAGCCTAGTGCACACCTATGAACCTATGGAGATTTATGTGATGTGCAGAGTTTGGATTATTGAGGTTCTGCCAGTTAGTGTTTACATCCCCAAGAAGGATAGTTTCATTAGGGAACTTTAGGGAGAGATATGAGAGTATATTTTCCAGTAGGGGAAGGTTGTCCCCTGGTGGAATATATATGGCTACTACTGTGGAGGTTTGCCACCAGTATTTCAGCAGGCGAAAAGGAGGGAATTGGTTGTTTAGGATGGGACAGAGTGAGGTTGTTTGAGTACACTATGGCAACACCTCCACCATTTTTCTTTAAGCGGTCTTGGTGAAGTATGTCTCTGAAATGGACTTGAATTGCTTATTAACATACTGTCTAGTTATTGAGCATTGAAAGAATGTAAAATTCCATAATTACATTAAGTAATTTTTTTGAATTGCCAGATCAGATCACAGAATTTTACTATAAGTAGAAATAATGCATAAATGATTGTCTTTTGTTCCATGAGAAGATCAGGAATTATTTTATTGAAAACTGCATCAGCTGCAAAAATTTTGGTCAACAGTTTTTGAAAATAATATTTTTATTCAAGTCTTCCTATTTTTTTTTCTAAGAATTACACTGTTTTCAATTTTTTTGTGTGTCTGTATGCAGAACTGAAGGCCAAACACGCCATTTGCAAAGCCTTTTCCTTCTTTATCTCAGAATATACTTAACTCTGAGGTTGGTACACTTCGTAGGTTATCAGCATTTTGTATAATAAATGTATTTATGATGTAATTTTTTACATTTCCTATTGTTCAGAAAAGGCACATAAAGTCTGTTCTGATAGCTTTATAAGTAAATTAGAGTAATACTTAAAACTTGCCCCTTATTTTGGACTTTTGCCACACATTTTTTCTTGGTTTTGTCCCTGATTCTTTAGCAAAGAAGTTCACAGCTATTGTGACAACATATTTATTTATCCATCTTTACACTGACATTTTATATGTATTACAGGGTTATGAAAACTCCTTGTGTTTCTGCTCTAAGCTATGTAACCTATTAATATGTAAAATCAGCAGTAACCTTGTTTTTGTTTTTTCCCCATCCACCAGTGCAATCTGTCTTAGTTTAGTATTATCATGTATACGTATCTTGTACGTCCTTCATCTTCTTTCTATCACCACCCCAGTTGGCACCACTGGTTCAGGGAAGGAAGTATTTCCTTTAGTCACCCATTACCATTCCTTCTGTTTAGCTTCATGTTTACAGGAAATATTTCATTAACCTTTTCTCACTAATTTTATTGTGCCTGCTGAAACTCTTTTGTCATTACCATTTGTGGTATTCCTAACAGGAATGTTCCATTTCTGGTATACATTTTCAACTTCAAACACTTGCATAGAGCCTTAGGAACATTTGTGATCTTGCTTTGTCTGTTATGAATTACCATATTTAGTGTCATGCCTTCTGGTTAGCTAGTATAACACATTTTTATAAGAAATGTATAACATGCTTATTATGAAAAGTGAGTTCAGGCTTTCCAAACATTCTTCTAGTAGGCTCAGTTTGTGGATGACTTATTGGGTAGCTGAAAGAAGTGCAACATTCGTAAACATACCAATCATTTGAATGAGTTCTTAGTTTTCATTGGCATTAGTGGATGGCAGGAGATATTTCAGTCTCACACGGTCTGTAATAACTTCAAAGTAGCAGGTGCTGTGTAGCTTAAAGCTAGGAGCAATTGAAGTTTGGTGAACTAGTCAGAAAATAGTTATGACAGATGTTTTGGAATTCAGAGATCATTATCTCATAAGATTTTTAAATAACTTTTGAGGAAAGAAACTGTCTAAATGCCTAGATATTTACCACTTTCTACAACACTGTCCTTTTCTTTTGTATTTTTTATCCTGCTGCCTATTATACACTCAGTCTTCTCAGGTGCTACATACTTTGCAGACAGAAGCAATCAAAGTCAGATGAAATACAGTGAATGTGGTTGTAGTAGATATTTTCAAATGGAGAGTTAGGCATTCAAAACAATGCTGTATTACCATAGAACTTTAACCTTTCCGTCTTTCAATAGAACTTGGATTTAGTAAGAATAAAACCCATTATGACTTCAGCGAACATAGGGAACACCTAGTTACATAAGCTTAATTTTAGTACCCCAAGTATCATCACATAACTTAAAACCACATTGCTTGTAAACCTATATCTCAGCTGTAAGCTTAGCCATTGTTATTCAAGGGTAATAGCTGCTAGCTCAGCTATTAAAATACTTGCTAGTCTTTGGGGCACCAGTGATACAAGTGTTGTACCATTTAACTAAATACTTAATTTCATTTTGAACTATAACTGTTTACTACTATTGTTAAACAAAACCTACCTATACTTCTTGTAACTTGCAATTAATTGTTGTTTTTAATTGTTGTTTTTATTATGGAGATTTTTTCCCCGGGCCTCCGCTGAAAAAGGACCTGTGTCCAGTCAGATTTTCCCAGTCAACAAATGTAAATAAATAAAATAAGTAAATAAATAGTCATTCCTTTATCAAAATGTATTCATCCTGGCACATCTGCTGAAATCTTTGCTCACTCCTAATCTTCCTTATCCTCTCACCTCTTTATTTTTTCTGTTTTTTCTGCTTTTTCTATTTTCCTGCTGGTTTAATTAAGCTAGTTTGAAAGAGTTTCAAACAGAATCCAAAGTGACAACCTATGCATTGCTTGCTCTTGTATCCACCATGACTGTAACTTGCCTTTCAATTTGTCATGGGTATAACTATCCAAAATATGCTGAGATATGTAGCTGTGTATTTCTGTATTATACTGTGTTTAACTTTATCTCTTCTTCACACTGTGATATGCTCACCCAGGCTATGACAGTAAATGGTCCATACAAGTCAGTGCACTACTCCCAATAAACAAATGTAAAATAAGATCAAAATAAACCATAGCACTATTTGTGTCTACTTGACTTTCCCCCGCAGTCTTCCCCTCTTTCCTCTGTGGTATTCTCAACAGAAAATGTTCCATTTCTGTTATGCATTTTCAATTGCATTTTGCTGCAACAGACCTGCAAAAAGCAAATCATATCCAGTCCAGATCATGCAGAAGTGAAGCTGTTATCTCTGTCCCCTGTAGCACTCCCAACAATTCATCTTACTTCAGAACCAGGGCTGCTGTGACACAGGAAGTCCTGTTTAACCTGACCCTGTAGTGTGATTTGTACCTGATCCCCACACATACCTGTCAATCTCTTAATGCAAGAATACTGGGCAAGCCAAAAGTAATGAGCAGCCAAGGCCCCAAAATTAGGGACATATTTTAAATACCGCACTTATAAATTTAGAAAGTTTCTAGAATAACAGGTTTTGCATTAGCATGCAATTTCTGAAGATTATCAAGTCTGCAACTAAAATGTCTGTCATTATTCAGTGATGTCAATTCTCGTTTTTTTGTCTGAAAACCACAAATTTTATGATGAGCAGACAAAAATGTTAAGTAAAAATCTGGGCATTCTGCAAAATTCTGAAGAGCTGAGAGGTATTCCTCTACTGCTTGCAAGTTGGCATTTCCATATCTTATTGTATTTGCCTGCTCTCAGTAAAGAAGGTATCTCAGGAGAGATGATGACAAAGGAGCACAAAGCCATGACAATGGAAAACAGTTCAGTTTCTTTGTTTTGAGTATGAATGGAGATAGAAAAAGACAGCAACAAGCAAATTTTATGCTGAATATGTGCTTTATGTGAACAGCTTCAGTTCAACTTAAGATCGCTGACCACAATGTTTCCACTGAAGTGTACCCTAATAACATTTTACTTTCATTATTCTCTCAGACAAGGCAGAAACAATTTAATGTCTGGAAGGATATAGCCAGTTTTCTGTTGTTTCCTTTGTAAGAATATACAACCACAGCTTTTGGAGGTTGTCATTCATATTGATTAACAGCAGCACGTCTGCATATTTATGCTTATTTATGGCTGTACTATGCTATGTCGTCCCCAGGTGGCAACAGAACAGCAAAAGGCAAACTATATCCAGTCCAGATCTTGGTGAAGTGAAGTAAAGCCTTTATCTCTGTCCCCCTGTAGCACTCCAGCAATTCATCTCACTTCAGAACCAGGGCTGAAGTGATGAATAAACTGTCATGATAGCACAACCTTTTATATATGCTTTTAAGGACATTTGCTATCTACGTGCATGTGAAATGAGGGAAAGGTATGGTATAAGCCTTCAGTAGAACAATAACAGTAACTGTGAATGAAGATAGCTACAGACTATCAGTGTTAATTAGTGGTTTGATTGCTTGGTTACTGATAGTTCAGCTTGTGCAGTTGCAGTTTAAAGTGATGTGTTAGTCCCCCCAAAAATTGATAATTAGATGCATATGTGCAGGATATGGTACAACTGAGATATCATCAAATGTTGAACTAACATGATGCACATCGTGTCAGAAGCATGACTTCAATTGTGTTGGAGATGTATTTTATTATAGTGTTTCTGCAATTAGTGACAGACAGCTTTCTTAAATATTTCAGTGTGTGTGTTAATAACTGACACCAGGCTTTCACTGCTGAAGTTATCTGTATATTCGTTCTTGAAGAACAGGGAGAATTCATTGTTTTTCTTGTTCTAGAAATGTTCCTTGAATGAGTGACATTTTTTGTGTTTGTGTGTGGGGGGGGGGGGGGGTGCAGGGAGGAAAGTGTACTGCAGAGCTGGGTATGTTATGAGGAAATGGTATTAGCATATAATTAATATAGATGATTATAATTAGTTTACTGCTTCATTACTAAATGGCTAGGCTGCATAACTGCTTATGTGCACAGTCAAGGGTACATTCAGAGGTAAAGTGCCGATGACATGAAGATGCTGCTTTGCTCCTCAAAAAGTATTAACAATGATAAAGCAGCAGTTTCTCAGTCTTAAACTGCTGCTGGGTAGCATGTCCTGTCTGCATGCCTGGACTGCAATAGTGGTCATGTATTTGCTTGGTTTGCTATGTTTTACACTAACAGTCTCAGACTCATGCTTTTATGAGCCTATGTTATGGTGACGTAAAGAGAATATTTTTATTTTTTCCCTATAAGGTGATTTCTTACCTAGGTTTGATTAAACCTTAGTTGGATTGTGACCCTGTTGTAGTAGAAATGTCTGTATTCCAATGTGATCCTTAAAGCTGTTTCCTGAAGCTTTGCGCTCCTTGGTAGGGTTACCCTCAGTAAAATGGTTTGAGAGGAGGGGGCCAGACAGACAATGATACAAAATCTGACTCCTATGTTGGTTGACTTAAAGAATCAGAAAATCTTACTGGAACAGGGATACTGAGACTCATCCCTGGAAAAAGAACTGAAAGCAGTGTTCAAATCTAGCAGGTGAATGATGCACACAACATGGCTGACTGAGCTCAGCCTTAAGAATCTGTGTGGAGCCATAATGTGGGGTCATCCCCTCCAAGGTGAGGAGTGTGAGTCTGGTGAGCTGCCAGTCAAGAGGAATGGATAATGGGACAGATTTAAATAGACAGACTCTGGCAACTGAAATAAGCTTTTTGGTATTTGAGATGTTATGTTATAGCTGGGAAGAGAGGAGACAAACTTTATGCAGAATGTTGGAAACTGTTATCTAGATATAACTGGTCTTACCTCTGCATAGAGTACTGGTTCTGGAACCAGACTTCTCATCTGGGAATGGTCTCTCTCTTTCTCTCTCTTGCTCTGATGTTAACTCTCAACAGATGCCTAATGTCAGTGTGGGGGTATTTTCAAGTTACCATCTGGGAGATATACAATTGCAGTTTGTGCTAATAGATGAGAAGGTCCCCTAAATGTGACTATGTGTTGCAGAAAGGAAAATGATGCTTGTTGTTTGTATATATACATCTCACAGGAAATTCAGATTATTCCTGTGTCCTGGAGACCATTGATACAGTGCTTGATACTGCACTTCTTACTTATTTTGTAGCTCCATGAGAAGTCTTTAGCATTCACTTGGGTAGTAATGGCAGGAATTATGTAAGTGAACTGAACCTGAATGAAGAATAGCCAGACGTATGTGCTGGCAATGTCTGAACACAAGGTTGCTGCTAAATGCAGCTGATACAAGGACAACTTAGGCCAAAGTTTGATGAATGACTTTACAGTCATTTCATCATACCAGAGTGTATATATTTTGGGTGCTCAGATCATGAAGTTTGGCCTGCTTGCTCTGAATATTGCTGATCTTTGGCTGCATTTTATTTTGAATTGAAGCTCTTCATTAAGGTTTGATCACTTCTATTTTGTATCTTATTCTAGTATTACATTTGTTTTGTTTTAAGTTCTCTGTTCTGTTGGAGGAGTTTTAAGAGTTCTTGGCTAGGGTCAGTTAAAAAAATACCAAAGAATTCCTCTGTGAACTGTGAATAACATTAGTTAATTAGAGAGAGGAGCTGAGAAACAACATTGATCTTGTATTTAGAAATATTTCTATTTAGCTAAAGTGCTTGTTTGGCCTGCTTGCTCAGAATATTGCTGATCTCTGGCTTCATTTTATTTTGAATTGAATATCTCCAATTAAGGTTTCATCACTTCTATTTTGTATCTTATTCTAGTATTACATTGGTGGTGATGCGGTAGTGCTGTCGCCTCACAGTAAGACGCTGTCCGGTTTGATTCTCAGCTTGAGCGTCTTCTGTGTGGAGACATGCGTGAATGGGCGTACCATAGTTGAAGGTTGTGCATCAGGCCTGGCAAGCTGGTACGTAAAAATCAACTGCCAATCATTAGCGGACCGGAGTTCCGCTGTGGCGACCCCTAACCGGGAAAAGGCGAAAGACACAAACAAACATTTGTTTTATTTTAAAATTTCTGTTCTGTTGTAGATTTAAGAGCTCTTGGCTAGGGTAATTTAAAAAGGTTGCCAAAGAGTTCCTTTGCAAACTGTGAATAACATCAGTTAATTAGTGGGCATCAGGTCAATTATTTTACATTAAGAACGTTTGTGGTATACACTCTTGTGGGAGGAGAGGGTAGATTTTGCCCTTCTGAGATGGGAATTGCTGGTTGAATGCTTATTGTGCCTGCTTATTTGAACTGTTTCCTTCTGAAATTGGCGTACCTTGTTTGCTGTAGCATAGACTAGATTTAGACCTGCTGAATATAGCTCTGTTTGTATAACTTGAGCACTAAACCAGGTCATCTTTTGTTGTAGTGCGTTTCCCTGCACCCTAATGGCAGGAGTGTGCATTTGAACTCGTCTGATTGAAGGTTGCTGGAACAGAGCTCAGTTTTGAGCTTTTTTATTGGTTAATTGGTTAATTTGTTTAAATCAATTTACTCTTGTTTGCTACTGTTATATTTAAGTGTGTATCTGTTCTCCTGTGTTAAATCGACCTAAACAGAGTTTAAATATCTTTAGCATAGTCTGGTTACAGGTTTTGCTGTATTCAGATCTGTTTGGGTGATTCTTATGTTTCCTGCTATGCCATCTTGTGTTGGCTGGTGCCTGCCTGCACTTAGTGGGAGTAAATGAACTGGTTGGAACTGGTCTGACATAGAGTGTTTAGCTAAGAGCTCAGGGACAAGGGCTGATTGATCAATTCCAGTGTTTCTATTTTACTTTCATTTTTTGTCATATTTAAACACCTCTTTTGTGTGGGCTTGTGCTTGTTTGTGCATTGCACACCACCGCTGCACTGTTTTAGCCCTTTGTGCGGTATCTCATCTTCATTTTTCCCTTACCAGCACTCCTATGTGAAGCCCTCCTTTGCAACTAATGTATTGATTTTATCCAGCCCTACTCACACCTCTAGGTACACTCCTCAGATAGTACCCACTCTGCTATCCCTGACATCTCTTCCACAGATTCTGACAACCAAGGATGGACAATTTCCTATGGTTTCTCCTGCTAGTCTGGTTGATATGGGCATCCTGAGACAGTGTAACAACTGCCTTATGTACAAGGTCAACCCTCTACTACTACCACCTAGGAACACAATATGTGAGAGATGCAATTACATTAAGAACCTAGAGTCCATGCAGTCTCAGCCACTAGCCAGTACATCTGGCACTGAGAAGGTTATCTGCGTAGACACTACAAACACCACATCTCTAACACCACCCACACTTGTACAACACACTCCTATGTATGCAGAGGTTCTCAACAAAAACATACCTAAACAAAACAGACCTCCGAAGCAAAAACACACATGCACATCACAACCCACAGCACCAAGCACCACACATAGTACACACTCCTGTGTCTCACAGCTTCTAAGGCCCAACCACAAACCTAACATACTAGTCATAGGAGACTCTATTGTGAGACATACAGATGTGCCCCTCACCAGGCTAGACAAGGAAAAAGTCATAGTACATTTCTTGTCAGGTGCTAGAATCTGCCATATCATGCACACACTCAAGTGTCTTAACAACATGCACTGTTATGACTCTGTCATAGTCCGTGTTGGTGTGCATGACTTGAGATGTACCTCTCTGGACTATATGAAGAGAGACATGATTGAGCTTGCTGAGTATGTGTCCCAGGCAGGTATGTCCCTAGCCTTAAGCAGCATCCTACTGCCACCCAGAATGATGCCTCGATACAAACAGAAAATGATTGAGTTTAACAACTGGCTTAGTTTCTGGTGTCATTCCAAGAGGATCCAGTACCTGACAGCCTGGGAGGACATGAATTACAGACCACGATGGTTTGGCAGAGATGGCTTTCATCTGTCTCTCCTGAGCTTCAGGCTTCTGCAAAGGCTCTTGCCTCCCCCATTGTGCCTTTTTTAAGCAAAGTCGTGATCACAAATTACCAATGTGAAAAATTCTTCTAAACAAAATTTAAAGGTCATGCTGCTAAATGCTAGGAGTCTTAGCATGAAACTGCACTCATTGCAAGCATTCCTCATCCTGGAGGATGTTGACATTTGTGCAGTCACTGAAACCTGGTTTAAAGCTGTGGAGAGTACACCAGCCTTACCAGGTTACTCCTCCTACCATACTTTCAGACCCTAAATGGAGGAATACAAAGCTAAAGGAAGTGGAGTTTCAATATTTATCAAAGACATACACATCTCCAGGCTGATCAAACAGTATGACACACAGGAGACACTCCAAGTGCAGCTAACTGTTGACGAAACATCTGTTCAAATCATAGCTAACTACAGACCCCCAACCATGACTCAGGATGCCCACTCAACCTATCTGGACTTACTTGAATCCATCAAGATTTAACCCTCTACCCTATTCCTGGGTGACTCTAACTACCCTGCCATAGAGTGGAAGACCTATTCTATCCCAAACATGATTGCCCAGAGATTTACCTTGACTTTGTCAATGCCAATGCATTGGATCAGCAGGTCGACACCCCCATGAGAAGTGAAAATATCCTGGACCTGGTACTAACCAACATGAGTAGCCACTTTAGCACCCCCACAGTGTCATCCTCCTTGGTAAGATCCGACCATAAAGTCATCACTTTCAAAGTCACCATCTCCTCTGACCCCCCCTTGTCAAGGTCAAACAAAAACCTTTCTAAAGCTGACTACAGTTGCCTGAGAGCAGGTATAAGCAGCTTCACAGCCACCATCCCTTCAGTTGGAACTAGCACTAATGTCCAAGCCTACATCAAAAAACGATATGAGCCCCTACATAGCTGTATGGACTCAGCAATACCTGACAAGACCAAGCAATCTTCCTCAAGGAAGAGGAAACCTGTCTGGTGGATAGCAGCAATAAACAAACTCTATAATAAAAGGAAAAAATTGCTGTCCAAGAAGGAGCAGGTGCCAAGTTGGACGCAAACTCTCTTTTGTCTGAACAAGCAAATAAGGTCACTGGTGAAATCCTCTAAGTCTAACTTTGCGTCAAAACTGGCCACATTCACTAAGGACAATCACATGGCCTTCTTTACAGATATCCACAATCTCAAAGATAATGCCCAAATCTGCTTTGAAATGGTGGTCAAGAACACCACATACACAAACGCCATTGATATAGCCAACCTACTGGCAGACAGGTTCAGTGAAAACTTCACCCCCTGTCCCTCCCATCAGTAAACAAGGACAGTCCCAGCACTGCCCCCCTCCCTCATCACCAAGGAGCAAGTCTTTAATGTCCTCTCAAAGGCAAAAAATACAGTCTCCATGGGACCTGACAACATCCCTGGTTGTGTCCTACATAAACTCAGGCATAAGGTCTCAGCTCCATTAGGCACCCTATTCAACCAAAGCTTGAGCACTGGCTTCATCCCAGCCAAATGGAGGACAGCCATTGTCATCCCTCTACACAAAGGTGGAGCATCGACTGACCCAGGCAATTATAAGCCCATCAGCTTAACCAGCCTGATCTGCAGGGCCATGGAACTTATTATCATGGACCTTATAAACAAGGACACTGGCAACCTCCAAATGCATGACTCCACACAGTTTGGTTTTGTCAAAGGGAGATCATGCCTGTTAAACTTGGTTGACTTCTTTGAAATAGTCTCTAAAGCTATGGATGATGGGAAGACAGTGCACACTGCCTACCTTGACCTAGCCAAAGCCTTTGACACTATTCTCCACTTGGGCACAATAGATAAACTTTCCCAGTGTGGCATCGACCTGTATGCTACCAGATGGGCAGCCAGCTGGTTCACTGATAGAACCTACTCAGTTAAAATAGGGAAAGCCACCTCTTGTAGTAGACCTGTAATGAGTGGTGTACCCCAAGGATTGGTCTTGGGGCCTCTACTGTTTGGGATATACTTTTCTAAGGTGCAAGCCAAAACCAGTGGTCTGAGGCTGACCAAGTTTGCAGATGACTGCAAGCTGGGTGCTGTCTTAAATACCCCTAGTGATGTGAGCATCCTCCAAGACCTCCTGGGCCTTACCCAAACTAATGACTGATGCCAGAAACATGGCCTCAAACTGAATGCCAAGAAATGCATCATTATCCCCTTTGTGGAAAATAGCATTCCCACAAATTATCACATTAATAACAATGAACTAATGATGTAATCAGTCATGAGAGACTTGGGCACCCAGGTTGATAGCAACCTGACTTTTGTCCACCACATTGTCTCCATTGTAAGGAAGGCTTTCTACAGGGCCCACCTCATAAATAAGGGTATTCCATCTAGGAACAAGGAGGTCATAACATCCCTGTACTCCTCCCTTATCAGACCCATTATTGAGTACAATGCCCCCTTCGGCATGTACCTTGCCAAGCACATGCAGCAGCTGGACAGACCACAGAGGCTCCTGACCAGGAAAATCCAGAGTCTCAAACACCTATACTATACAGATAGGCTAAAAGCCCTGTCCCTCTACTCAGTCTCATACAGACTGCTCAGAGATGACCTGTGTCTTTCATACAAGGCCATCTCAGACCCAGCCTTGATGGAGTTGCTGCATATCCATAAGTCAAACTCCACTCACGCAACACTCACGCACAGCCTTAACCTGGTCTGTGACATTAATAGAACTTGTTGGCTGGATAGATTTGTGTCCCAAAGACTCCCCCATCTGTGGAATAGACTCCCTCTCTGTGTCAAGCAGAGTACCTCACTAGCCCTCCTTAAGAGGAACCTGGAGGGCTGGATGGGAAACAGAAAATACACCCCTGGGATCCCACCTATGTCCCTGCTGGACAGGGGAAACAGGTGCTGACTTTTTGGGAACATGGGCAAAATTGTTGACTAGGCTTATAAGGGCCTCCATGCCAATAGCCTGGTATCATCCTATGAATCTATGAACCTATGAAAGGTGCTGGACTGTCAACTGATCTGCAGTTGCTGGTGAATCAAGTCATTCAGTCAGGGTTGTGGATATGCAAACTTAGAAAACACTGACATGTGAGTGTTGCTGGAACCATTACCAGATGCATCCTTGTGGAACAGGTTCAGCTGTCATTTGTAGAAGAGATTACTCCATATATCAAAGAAAGTCAGTGACACAGAGTCTGATTAAGACTCAGTAGTTGAGGCAGTTTCAAGGAGCTTGGGCCAAAAGTTGAGTAAAAACAGTCCTTCCATGTAATTTTATTACAGGCTTTCAGATATGAGGAGCCAGCCATCCAAGCAGGTAGCAGTTGTAGCTCTCATGGGTGTAAGAAGAGTTTGACAAGATCATGGAGTATGAGTCTCAGATGTCCTGAAATAGGCTCTATAAATCTATTTGGTGACTCAGGATGGGTAGGGATGGAACACTGCCCAGATGTTGTCAGCAAGCATGGGAAAATATCATCTTTCATTGGAGAGATTATCAGGAGATGGATGGAACACCTTTAGGCTCTCCTGCATACAGTGAGCATGGTTCAGTTTAAGGGGTAGTATCAGATGTAACAGGTTAGACTGGATCTATCTCTATAGAAGTCATTGCAGTTGTTACACAGTTTTGGCATGGTAGGGTTGTGGGAATGAATGAGATTTGGCCAATCAGTGCTGCATTTGTTGGATACTGGTAGAGTTTTATAGTTAACCTACATTTTAGTGTTGGGTGGAAGGTGGTGACAGTACCTCTGGACTGGCAGACTGGAGGTTCTTGCTTCTTATTTTCAGAAATGGAGACAGGACAGTTTGTTTGTTCCATTTAAAGAAGGAATGCACTCCTACATTTCACAGAGACACCTGCAGCAGGATTTTAGAAATGCAAGTTCATCTGACAGGTAACCTTGTGATTTAGGGTCCCTTCCTTATTGCAGAACAGTTGTTCAACTCTTTAACCCTGAATAAATCTTGGAGATGTCATGGCTGTTTTCCAGTACTGTCTGCATGCATTTTTGTGGAACTGCAGTATGCATGTTTCCATGTGCCTCAGAATATCTTCTGGGAGTTGAAACAACAATATGCAGCCCTTATGCAATCATTCACTGTTTTTCTCACTGACAGTCTTGCCTTCACTCTCAACATTATTTTAGGTATTTTCTTGGTAGCAGTTAAACTTTACTGAATATGTGCCATATCTTCTCTCTTATTTGTGATTTTTATGGGCAGGATATCAAAGCACATACAAGATTTTTAGTTACAAGTCATGAAGACTCTTTGTTGATTTCAAATTAGGTTTCAATGATGTTTTTGAGTTTCTGTGAGCTTTTGCCTGCAATGGAGCAGTTTTTTGTTGAGCATAAAGCTGGTGGGATGAAAATAATCACCTCCAAAGAAGAAGTTACAGTTGTCTGTCAGAAAATAATTGATTCCTCTATGCACATGCTGGGGGAAGCAATCACAAGTGGAGGAATTTAAGTATACTGGGATCTTGTTTATGAGTGTGGTTAGAAGGGTTTAGAAATTGACCAGTGGATAGGGCAGTGGTGGCAATACACCAGAGATTTTTCCAGACTGTGGTGGAGAAGTGAGTGTTCGGTGATATCTAATAGCTGTCAATTTACTTTTCAGTCCACGCTCCCATCCTCACCCATGGTAATGATTGTTGGGTAATGAATGAACGGATAAGATCAAGTAAACAAGGGTGAAAAATAATGTTTCCTTGTAGAGAGAGAGCATGGTGTTGGGAGGAACCTGGCTATCTAGGAGGATCTTGGAGCAGAATCACTGTTGTTTTGGACTGGTAGGAACCAGCTGTCATAGCCTGAGCACCTAGTGAGGACATATTCAGAGTACTTGTCACTGTTGTCGTGCCAGGCATAGCCCACTGGGGGAGGCCCCAGGCATGACTGACATAAACTCAAGTACGATAATAAAAATACCACATTGTGAATTCAAATAGTAGAAACCCGAAGAGAACAAAAACTGAACTAAGTGAACCTTCATCACTGCAAATACTATCAGGCAATGAACTGCACTCATGAATTATCTTAATGCAAGTTATACAACTCTTTACTAATCTGAATTAAACTACTTTAGTACATATATTTGAAGAGTGTGATGTTCTGTTGTATAAAGTACTACAGATTTACTTCAATTACTTAAAATTATGTCCTGTACTTCATGTTGTTACTAGGCTAACAACCACTAGGGTCCTTACAAGCCTGGCCAAACAATTTGTGTCCCGAGTATCATACCCGGGGGGCATGTTAGTAGGCAGGATTTGTAGGGTGCAGTATTAGGATAATAATTTTCTTATTGATGGCCTCTGCACATATGGGACATGGGGGCCAGACTGGGGGTAAAATTATGATTCCCCATCCAATTGTCAAGGTTTTGTTTGAATAGGGTCAGGAATGAAATCTGTTTTACATGGCGGTGGAGCCTATTCTATAGTGCAGGGATCCTTTAGGACACATATCTGTTTTTCCAGCACATTCTTTTTATGTCACAAGTGAAATACAGATCCTTGGATCTAGTGTTTCTGGTCCTGTTTGTTTTGCACATGTGCAACAGATCCATCAGGACTGGGTCTGAGGAAGCCCTTAAGCCAGGCAAAGATCCCTTTCAACAGCCTTTAGGTGATCAGTGTAGGACAGGGTATTCATACCCTGAATTTCACTTTGCTGATCAGAATGCAATCTTCCATTTATTTGAAATAATTCTTGCATTTTAAAAAAGATAAATAGTTTTTTACAGCAAACAAATTATTCTCTCTCTTTCTCTCTAAGTTATTCAGCTTTGTCATTGATATATTTATTAAGTAAAAGTAGGATGCAGGGGAACCCAGCAAAAATGACTGTTGTGCTGTATCTTTACAGTTAAAGTTTCTTTTTATTTTGTACTTCATTTTATTTTTTTATTTTTCCCATTTTACATTTAATAATTTGGATTTGGTTACAAAAGAGTTTTCTATCTCAACACTGACTTTATATTAGGTACCTGCCCCCACAAAACAGGTGCAAGATATGCTGGAGGAATTATATGTCTCAGCTTGCTTGGGCATGCCCTGGGGTCTGGTCCAAGGGATAGAGATGTCTAATCTGCCTGCTTAACTTGCTGCAACTATGTTCATCAACACGCCAAAGATAATTTTGAATGACTGTATTCCCAAAATCAGGGAATTTTTAAATATTTGTATTATTCCCATGGCACAATGATAAAAACATTTATAATGACATGTATTTTCTGACGAACACAGAGATTGTGACAATGAAGGCGTTTAGTGGCTACATGTTTTGCAGCTTTGTCATAACAAAACCACAGTTTTAGAAAATACCAAAGCAAAATTCTAAGTACTAAATTGTGAACACATTCAGAAAATGGGACATTTTGAGAGTTGTGTCCTGAAATATTTTTCCTCGCTGTGTATGCATTGTTTTCATTACTTCTTGTACATTTCTCCTACATTTTATATGGGTTCTGGATAAAAAGGTTAGCATTTGGATCATTCAATTCAACAGGTTAATAAAGAAATCAAGTGAGAAATTTCAAACAGTTTGCAAAAGTTTATTTTTCAGAACCATATGCAGAATTATAGTGTATTTGTCAAGATGACATGGGCTTATAAAGAATACATGTTTAAAATTTGGCGCACACATATGTAAAAATGCCCTGCGCAGTAGTGAGTTCAAAACCTGAAAAAAATGTACCAAAATAGTAATTCATAGATTCATAGATACTACATGGCCACTAGGTCTGATAACCATTCACATCTTTCCAGTATCCTCCCCTTAAACTGCGCCTCCTTTTTCCAGGAGGACCATACCAGTCAATCCCAGAATATGTTTGGGAAACCCATCCATTCATCTAGGTTACATTTAAAGGAACATAGGGAGTCATACTGGTTAATATATAGGGGGAAATGTTTTCCAGAGGTTTGTGAGGCATTGAGTTATACAGCTGTCTTACTGTGTTTTATTTATGTGTTGGTGAAGATTTAGGCCCCTGTTTCTAGCACTTGTGGAGATATTGGACTTATGAAGATACAGGAGGTCCTGGATAATTATGTCTGTGTCAAAGGAAAAATATAAAAATGATCAATACACAGTAGGTTCAGGTTAAGGCACTTTAATCTTGCAGCAAGGAGACAAAAACGTGCTAATACAGAGTTTGTCTAACTAGAATCAGGAAATGCCAGCATTTTTATACATTTTCTAATAAGACATTGCCTACCAAGCTGATGTAGCAGATCACAAGTTTTAACATCATCATTACATAGCAGTTGTTTTTATGCTTTTCTGCTTGTACTATCAATTTTTGTGAGAAACTTGCTAAGAAAAACAACGTGGCCTTGGCTACCACTGGTTAGATATATACAATGTTACCATTCAAGGTACTACGGCTAATTTGAGCACAAAGCAAGTATAGATTGCAGTTCATTTCTTCAACAGTTCTTTGTCCATCTTTATCTCTTCCTTCTGCAGCTGTGCATGTTCTCATACCACAAAGAGAGCTAATTGTTCAAAATCATAACATTATAGAATATAGCATTGTTCATTCATTGCTTCCTGACCTAGCAGATAATCACCTGTTTTTCAAGTACATTTTCAAAAGGCATAAACATGAATTTCACTGTGCTACCAGTTACTAGGTCAGAGGGCATCTTGCAAGTTTCAGAAAGCACACTGCAGTTTCAAAAGCATCTTTCAGTCTCATATAAAACTAAGCTGTATATAAAATAGTGTATATAAAATAGAATGAAAAACATGTTAACTCTTTTAGCTTCTAATTAGCATTAAGCACACACATTAATACATATTTTTCTAACATTTCCCCCCTGTTAATACTTTTTAATTCTATTTTCAAAAGCATAAACAGTTTGCTTCTTCTCCTAACCTCTTCCATTCAGGATTTGCAGTTAAGAGAGTCATTCAGTTTAGACTTATGAACGTGTTTCACTTTTTAACAGCTCTTCAATTTCAGTACTTTGATACAAAGTCTCAGAAACTGACATGACTATACAATCTTTGATTAACTTTTTCATACAGGGAATACCACAACAAATGCATGCTCCTAATAGGAGTAATCCCACACAAATGGCAATCAGGATGTTCATTAGGATGGAACCCCACCCCCCAAACAAATTCTGGAAAACGTCCATCAGAGGGTTTGGGCCTGGTTTGGTCATGGTCGACACTTGCTGGATCACCTCAAGATGGTCTTTTATCTCGTGCTGGTTGTCAGGAATATACAAACAGCATTCTTCTTTGATTAAAGCACACGTACCACCTCTCGCCGCTAGGGTGAAGTCAAGAGCCATGTGGTTTTGAAGTACCACAGTTCTCATAGCATTTAGTTCATCAGTCACTAATTTGAGAGCAGAAAAAGTTGCATTGCTCATAACTTTGAGAAGTTTAGACAGTTTTCTCAGCTCCCAAATCAATTTCACTGCACCATATGCAGGGGCTATGCCTGCCCACGATATAATGGTGTCACTCAAGTCCATGTGTGTCAGTTTATCTTTGTTTTTCATGGAGTTATGGTTTCTCCACCCTGCTTCGATTCGTCCCACTGGATCCTCCTGTCTTTTGATTGGACTTCTAGGTTTACTGCTGACCTCTCTGACATTTCAAAATTTTCCCTGAGGCAAAGCTGCAGTGTGTCATATGGCCGGAACCAGGTAACCCAAAAAACAACTGCCGGACCAATTCTCAGGTAGCCATTTATATGCTTTTTTCCCACAAACAAAATAACAATTCTCTACTTTAGTATTGATATAAGCTTGCCCTGCATGAAACATTTTCTTATCAATAATAGTAAGCTGCTTTAAAAGAACAGGATTATGTTGTACTTCACTAAAACTTCTATGCATATTTTCAAAATATGCATCATAGTTTGTATCACAAATAGTTTTTGCCTTACTGGCCTTAATATAACATTTATAAGAAACAGTCACATTACAATTGCTCCAACCCACCTGAATAGTGTCATTTTTGTAAAAACATACAATCCCTTTTTGTGTAACAGGTAGGTACAATGCTATTTTGTCTTGTGATTTCACAGGTGTAGTATCAAAAATCAAGTTTTCCCAGGTCTCATTTACCCCTAGGGGGACAGCAGTCATCAATAATCCCCTGTATGCTGTTGGTATAGCTGTGCAAATCCAGCAGTTCGAAACATTAAAAGTCTCAGCATACACATATTTAATTGCTTGGTAAGTGTTAAAGTTTGGATGCCAGTCTATGAGCAATGCATCACATTTGTTCAGTTCAACTCGTGTGGCTGGGAAAAGGAAAGGCCACAGCAAAAAGATCATTGTTATCAGTATAGCTATCAGAATAATCATGCAAATTTTCTGAGGTTGTTCTGCATCCCTGTTTACTCTATACCTGGTCATTTTGTTCTCATTGTACAACAGTAACAAGGTTTTTGTCCAGTTCAAAGTTCTTAACCAATTTACAGTGTGTCAGATGAATCCAGGATGCTCGTTCTGCGATCTTGACTGCAGTGGGTGTTGACAGTAGCACCTGGTATGGTCCTTCCCACTTCGGAGAACTCCAATTCTTTTTCTTCACAACTTTCACCCAGACCCACGTGCCTGGGACTATTGCTGCTTCCGATGGTCTGGCTTGTTATTTATCTGAAACAGAATTTAACTGCAAAAGTTTGTTATTCAAAAATCGCCTCATATACTCTGCAAGTGAACTGTCAGCCACCTGGTCTGCAGGCATGAGAGGTTTCCACTGAGGTGTATAATATGCCCTCCCAAACAGAATTTCAAAAGGAGTTAACCCTTTTACATTTGGAACAGTTCTCATACTCAACAGTGCCAGAGGTAGACAGTGCACACAGTTCTTTTGTGTCTCACTAATCAATTTCCTAAGCTTATTTTTCAAAACTCCATTGTGCCTCTCTACTAATCCTGCAGATTGGGGGTGGTATGCACATTGGTTTTTCAGAGAAATCCCAAAGTAACGGCTCAATTGTTGTATAGTTTGATTTACAAAGTGTGTGCCATTGTCACTATAAATCTTTTCCGGTATGCCAAATCTAGGAATAATTTCTTTAACGAGGACTTTTGCAACAGTAGCTGCATCTGGATTTTTAGTTGAAAAAGCTTCCACCCATTTGGAAAACATATCTATAATGACAAGGCAGTACTTCTTATTTTCACATTTGTTCAGCTCTATAAAATCCATACAGATAGTATGGAATGGATACAGTGGTGTAGGGAAACTCCCTTTCTTAGGTTTCATTGCCCCTTGTGCATGATGCTTGTTACAAACATGGCATGCTGCACAAAAATTTTTTGTGTAGTTTGTAAATCCATACGTTGTAAACACTCGATTCACTAACTGTACCATCCCCCCTGTTGAGACATGGCACTGCCCATGGCTCAACAAAGCTGAATATCTAAACAAGTTAGATGGTAGAATCGGTTTCCTCTCTTTGGAGATGTACAGCCCTTTCTCAAGAATTGCTCCTCGTTTTATCCATTTTTGTTTTTCTACATTTGTAGTAAGTGTCTGCATTGTTTTTAACATTTCTAAGTCTAAAATCTCAGATGGTTGTAATTCCTCACTCAAAAGAAATACTTCTGAAGCTGAAGCTGCTTGTTTTGTAGCTGCATCAGCCCTCGCATTACCTTTTGAAATCCTATCCTGTTGTTTGGTATGAGCTATGTATTTGCAAATAGCTACTTTCTGAGGTAACTGAATAGAGTCTAACAAAACTAAAATAAATTGTGCATGAGTAATTGGTTTACCAGTAGATGTTATCATTCCTCTATTTTTCCACTGCTGTGCAAAAACATGTACAGTAGAAAAAGCATACTGACTGTAAGTAAAAATGTTCATTCGTTTACCCTTTGCCAAGGTACATGCCCTTGTCAAAGCAATCAATTCTGCTGCTTGTGCAGATAAGTTGTGCGGTAAAGACTTTGCTTCTAAAATTTCAGTATCAGAAACTACTGCATACCCCACTAGATTCTGTCCTGTAGGACCCCTCCTACACGAGCCGTCTACATAGTATGTCACCTCGGCATCATCCAAGGGGAACATTCGTAAGATCTTTTCTAGGTAGTGTCTTTTGCTCAATCTCCTGCAAGCAGCAGTGTGGTTTGCCATCTGCAGGGGTTGGGAGCAAGGTTGACGGATTCAAAGTTGTGCATTGTTCAATTGTCATATGAGGTTGGCTCAAAAGTATAGTCATACAGGAAAGATGTCTAGCAGGAGAAAGATATGCTACTTTTTCTTGCAGTAAAATAATCGCAACTGCATGAGGCACTCTCAATGTGAGAGGGTGGAATAACACTACTGAGGCTGAAGCCTGCACTGCCATTTCAGCTGCGTCTACTGCTTGTACACAGTGGGGCAGGGATCACGCCACTGGGTCTAGCTGTGATCAATAGTAAGCTATGGGGCGTTGTTTGTCCCAATGCTGTTGTGTTAACACCAATGTCATATAACCCTGCTTACAATCTACAGTTTGGAAAAATCGTTTATGATAGTTTGGTAATCCTAAAACTAATGAGGATGCTATCAGTTGTTTCAATTTGCAGAAAGCTGATTCTGCTTCTGGTGCCCACTGTAATAAATCTTGTGCTGCCATAGGCTTTTTGAATATCAAGTTGGTCAGTGGAGCAGATTCCAAGGCATAGTTTGGAATCCAACTCCGACAAAAATTAGTAGTACCTAGGAAGGACATAATTTCCTTCTTGGTAGTTGGTTTAGGTGCTTGTAATATTGCTGTTTTTCTGTTTTCATCTAATATTCTGCCTTCTTTGGATATTACATATCCCTGGTATTTAACCTGTTTTTTCCAAAGTTGCAGTTTATTTTTGTTTACCTTGTGTCCTTGAGTAGCTAAAAATTGTAGTAATGCTATGGTATCTTCTCTGCATTCTTTCTGGGTGGGGGCTGCCAGCAGAATGTCGTCTACATAAAGTAAAATCTGGCTGCCTTTCGGTGGGATAAATCCCGCCAGGTTACTTGCCATTTCCTGTGCGAATATTGTTGGACTCTCACAATATCCCTGTGGTAGTCGTGTATATGTATACCTTTTTCCCGGAAATGTAAATGCAAACCAATGTTGACTGTCAGGGTGTATCGGTATTGAGAAAAACGCATTACTAATATCTACCACAGAAAAATACTTTTGTTGAGGTTTCAAATCATTTAATAAGGTGTGTGGATCTGGCACTGTAGGTGCCCTAGGTATAACTGCATCATTTACAGCTTGTAAATCTTGGACCATACGCCATTCTCCATTTGCTTTCCTAACAGGAAATAAGGGTGTATTACATGGTGAATCAGGAGATTCTATCAATACTCCTTCCTTAAGTAAGGCTGCTATTATAGGTTTGATTCCTATTTCTGCATCCTTTCTCAAGGGATACTGTCTCTTTTGAGGTCTAAATGCTGACTTTGGCGTGATAGTGACTGGTCCTGCTGTACGAATAAGTCCTACATCTGATTTTCTTGTTGACCAGAGAGTCTCTGGTATGTCTCGTAAGGCTTTTTCCTCTTCTTCTAGTAAGAGTGCTACTCAGCTGTCCTCACTTGCCTGCAAGTGTACTGCTGGGTGTGTCTGTGTTATCCAATTCAACTTCTGCTTTTGTACTCCCTGTTCTGAAAGTTCTATCTCTGTCTGTTTTTCCCACCTTGTGACTTTTTCTCCTAGGTATGCCCACTTCACATTTCTATCTTTAGTCAAACTCACATGTGGTAATCAATTAGATTTGTAAAGTGCTAGGAATTCCTGGAGCAATGAACAGCTTACTACACTGTTTCCTTCTCTGTCCCAGTACAAATTTCGTAATACTAATCTGTTAGCATGGTTTCTAAACAGTTCTTGCTCATATTCTTTATCACGTCCTGGTTTGCTGCAGTAATATAGAGTGCAATGCAACAAATGCTGTTTATCAGTGTCAAGGGAGGGGGATTTACTGATGGCTACGTTCATCAGTTCTTCGGTTACTGCCCCTGGACCAGTCGTAACCAAGTCCTGGTTGTACCAATAAAATGTTTCACCCTCCGGTCGCACTACAAAAGTATACATTTGTTGCTGTGCTTCCATACCCTGCATAGTTGGAACTACTTCTATGCCAAATATCTGCATTAGGTCTCTGCCCAAAAGATTTATTGGGCATTTCGCAGAAACAACAATTTTGCTATTCTGGGTCATCCCTGAAACAGGGTCAGTTATTGCTATGTTGTGGGAGAGTGGCTCCCGATACAGCTGTCCATTAGCTGCTTTCACTAATATGTAATCAAGTGATTCTGAATTTTCTGGTAGTTTGGAAGGATGTATCAGGGTCTGTGAAGCCCCTGAGTCACACAGGAATTTAACTTCCCTCCCCTCTACCAGAAGTGTAATTTCCGGTTTTGTGTCTACTAAGTAGAGCTCTAGGCTCAATAATGCCAAGTCTAAAATTTCATTTTCTTCATTATCTGTGATTTCATGCACATCCTCTATCTCTTCTATCACATCCTCTACTCCTTCTATCACATTTGCACTTGTCTTTTCTTGATTATTCCTCTTCAGTGATTCTTGACTATCATATAGTCAGTCCTCACCCTCCTTGTCTTCTGTGGTTACCTTTTTATTTTGCCTGCAATCCCTTGCTAAATGTCCCTTTTTCCCGCATTTAAAACATTCTCCCCTTTTCTTTTTCTCTTCAAAATCCTCTGATCGTTTATCAGATTGTTTGTTTCCCTGGGCATTTTTCTTACCCTTCTTCCCAGTTTGTACTACAAAGACTTCTGATCCATTCTTCTACTGCAAATACTTGAGTTTTCTTTTTCTTTTTGCTATTAAAATGCCTTTCGGCATGTCTTGCATATTCAAGTAATGACTGTAATCTACTTGTACAATGATCTACCATGTGCTTTGTAATAAAGCTGCTAATGGGTGCAATACTGCCTTTCAAAAATGCATTCTTTAGCTGCTGCTCATATGGGGAATCATGTGTTTGGTCTTCAGGTACCTGCATTCCACAATGGTTATTAAAACACTCTAATAATCTGGCATAATATCTATCAACAGTTTCACCTTCTTGTTGTATGCATTGATTAATGCAAGTCCAATCAGCCCTAGGCTTTCACTTCTCAGAGATTCAGTCTGTCAGACCTTTCACTCTGTTATCCAGTTCTGCGTTACTATGTGGGAGTGGCCTAAGTTCTGCGTCACGGGGATTCCAGTTGCCACTGATCATGTGCCAATCTGGACCTACGATTTGTCGGACTAATTTCTCTATTTCCTCTCCATTTAAATGGTAACTTAACCTCATGCCTTGTAAGTCTTTTAAGAATTTTCTAAAATTAACTTTCGGATGGGGAATTCCCTCTGTGGCTTTCCGGATGTCTTCTGGTGTCCACGGTCTATATACTAGAAGAGTTGGGTCCTGTCCTGCCTGTGGATTTGATACTTCTATGAGTGGACATATCTCGTCTTTACTCATAGCTTCTGAATTTTTATTTATTTCATACAATTCAATATCCCCTCTCAAGTTGCGTGTTCGAGACCAAGTCTCGATAGGATCTCTGACAAACGGTTTTGGTTTTGCAGGAATAGCTGGATATAGCGGAGGTGGATCAGCTTGTCCACTCACTTCATATTCTGGTAAGGGAAGTGGAGGGGGTGGAGAGGCTGTTGCTATTACCAAGTTATTGTCTTCTTTATCTAAACACATTGCTTTCGAATTTTTATTCTTTTGTTCCCTGCGGTTTGCTTCCTCAAGCCACCTGTGTGCCTGAGGGACTCCTAATTGACGTTGCTTTTTTAGCTGACCTTTTGCGTCTGTTTTAAGTTGTTTGACAAAATTGATAAGTGAAGGTTTATCTAAATTATCATCAAATTTGTATTTATTAACCCATTTTGTATAGTACCTAACATTGTCAGCACGCTGTAATTGCATATATTTCGCATCTTCGGTTAAGGGCAGATCTCGGGAACTTTTTGTGCACTTATTTCCCATGTTGTCTTAGCTTAGTTAGAAATTGTTACTTAACCCTTTTTATCACGTGGTACCACGATTCACACTTCTTCACAGTTTATCTAGAATAACTGCCTACATATTCTGTTTCCCTGATCTATGACAAGACAGCAATCTTTTTTGTCCCTGATCTGCACTTTACAGATCTTCCCTGACAAAAACAAAATACTGTAACAAGTCCCTGATCTAAAACAGAAAAAGGTAAATTCCTCCTTACCTGAGCCTCCGTGTTTGATCTCTTCACCAGAACTGTTGACTCGTCCTCCAATCGCAGATCAGAAACAGTGGCTGGCCTCTTTTGAATGACAATTCAGTCGGAGGTCTTTTCAAAGCAGAAGAACCAATGTGGCTTCTTCCCTGTATGGCTTCATGCCACCGGGTCCATCTGACCTGAGCTAGAGCGAGAGATATTTCCGGTCCGAAGGACCAATCTGTCAAAGGAAAAATATACTTTAAAAATTATCACTACATGGTAGGTTCAGGTTAAGGCACTTTAATCTTGCAGCAAGGAGACAAAAACGTGCTAATACAGAGTTTGTCTAACTAGAATCAGGAAATACCAGCATTTTTATACATTTTCTAATAAGACATTGCCTACCAAGCTGACGTAGCAGATCACAAGTTTTAACATCATCATTACATAGCAGTTGTTTTCATGCTTTTCTGCTTGTACTATCAATTTTTGTGAGAAACTTGCTAAGAAAAACAACGTGGCCTTGGCTACCACCGGTTAGATATATGCAATGTTATCATTCAAGGTACTATGGCTAATTTGAGCACAAAGCAAGTATAGATTGCAGTTCATTTCTTCAACAGTTCTTTGTCCATCTTTATCTCTTCCTTCTGCAGCTGTGCATGTTCTCATACCATGAAGAGAGGTAATTGTTCAAAATCATAACATTATAGAATATAGCATTGTTCATTCATTGCTTCATGACCTAGCAGATAATCACCTGTTTTTCAAGTACATTTCCAAAAGGCATAAACATGAATTTTGCTGTGCTAGCAGTTACTAGGTCAGAGGGCATCTTGCAAGTTTCAGAAAGCACACTGCAGTTTCAAAAGCATCTTTCAGTCTCATATAAAACTAAGCTGTATATAAAATAGTGTATATAAAATAGAATGAAAAATGTGTTAACTCTTTTAGCTTCTAATTAGCATTAAGCACACACATTAATACATATTTTTCTAACAGTCTGTAATAGGTTCATAGGTTCATAGGTTTATACTAGGCTATCTGCCCTAAGGCATTTATAAGCCTAGCCCAAATTTTTGTGGCTTACGCCACCCCTTATATGAAAAAATACTGTGCCCATTAGTTTGTTGTGCCTTTGTCCAGCAGTGACACAGAGATGATTCCCGGGGTAAACCTATGATCTCCCATCCACAGGTCAAGATTTCTCTTAAACAGAGCCAGCGAGGTGCTCTGCCTCACATGGACCGGGATTTTATTCCACAGCATAGGGAGTCTCTGAGTGATAAATCTATCCCTCCAGCATGTCCTATTTATGTCCATGCTAAGGTTTAAGTTGCTTGCTCTAGTGGTTTTGGTGGATTTGGATTTTTTGAGGTGGAGCATGTCCATTAATTCCGGGTTGGACATGGCCTTGTATGTCAGGCACATGTCATCTCTGAGCAGACGGTATGCGACTGAATAGAGCTGGAGTTTCTTCAATCTGGCAGCATATGACAGATTTTGGAGTGCCTTTATCCTTTTGGTGAGGAACTTTTGGGGTCTCTCCAATTGCTGCAGATGTTGGGTGAGATACATCCCGAATGGAGCATTGTACACGATCATTGGTCTGATAAGTGAAGAGTACAGGGGAACAATGACCTCACTAGATCTGGATGTGAATCCCTTCATGATCAGGTGGGCAATGTAGAAGGTCTTTCTAACCACTTTATGTGAGTGTCAAAAGAAAGGCCACTGTCAACCTGGGTCCCCAGGTCCCTGATAACCTCTTCTGTGCTTAGTGGATTGCCACCTATATGGTAGCTTGGGGTTACCTTGTTTTTCCCGAAGGGTATGACTATACATTTTTTGGTGTTTAACTTCAGGCCATGGCTCTGGCACCAGCTATCTGTTTCCGTGAGTCCCTTCTGAAGGATATCCGTGTCCGATGCACTTTCCACTATGGCGCCCAGTTTGCAGTCATCTGCAAACTTTGTCAGCCAAAGTCCTCCCATGTTGGCCTGTACTTCTGAGAAGTAGATGCCGAACAATAGGGGGCCAAGGACCGAGCCCTGTGGGACACCACTTGTGACCGGCTTGGAGACTAACATAGCGCCAGCAACTCTAATAGCATTGTAAGTGACACAGAAATTTCCTGTCAAAAGTCTATAAAAAACTGGATAAAGGGATAGAGCTTCAAGCCTCTCTTGGTAGCTCAGGGAATTTAGTCACAATTTTTTTGGTTAGGAACCTTTGTAATTTTTCAATTATTTGATGTATTTATTTGATGCATTTAATGAGATGCATCCCAAAGAAGGTGTAGTATATGATAATTGGCCGGATCAATGCTGAATATAAGGGAATGATTATCTCTTCAGACTTTGTTGATATTTCTATGACAATTAGTTGGGTTGCATAAAAGGATTTCCTGACAACTGTCATGACATGATAGTAAAAGGGAGAGAACGCTATCAACCGAGGAAGTAACCTAGATTCCTGACTACATTTTCATTTTGTAGAAGTGTATTTTCTGTACAGGATGATAAGGTGAGGGTGTCTACCAAAAGTGATGATACTATGTTTTATAGTATTTTGTTTAAGCACCTTTTTAGTACACCAAGAGTTTACCAGGGAGAATTAATTCTAGAGGGTTTTGGTGTCACATGTTGGAATTTTTATGGGTGTTACCTAGATGATATATTTATCATTTGGGATTTCCCAGATAATAGATTAACAGCTTTTAAAGATTACATCTCTATTAGTACTTCATTCTTAAAGTTTACCAATTCACATCCTGACAAAGAGACTCATTTCCTGGATGTTTCCATTGCCATGGAGGATGGTAGATGTACTTCAAGAATTTTTAGAAAAACAACTTTTTCCAACAGTTACCTTCACTACAAAAGTACCCATCTCTGGCATTACAAGAAAAACTTAAAAGACAGTTTGTACATATAGCCAGGATATGTTCTGATTACAACTTATGTGAAATTAAGGCTAATAAATTATAAGATGTTGTTAGAAAGAGGATACCCACTAGAACTAATAGAATAAAAAAGTCAAAAGTGAATGGGGAAAGAAATATACCCCAATTGACAAACTAGGTAACAAAATTGTACAGACAAATAATGTTGGTACACAAACTAACAGCAATGATTTTTCCATGTCCCTTGTACTGGAATATAATAACAATTCACAACATATTAAGGATACAGTTAAGAAAAATTGGTCAATTTTTAAAACTAATAAAAGAATATACAACTTGGTAGGTAAAAAAAAACATCCTTTCTATATATAAAATGGGAAGAAACATAAAGTCTAACTTAGAAATAAACAAGTCCAAAAAAAAAAAGAAAATAAAGGAAACAACACTTTAAAATGTGGATTTTGCAAACAATGTCCTTTTATTTTAGAAAAAGAATATAATGCCCGTAGCAATTATTGTGCGTCTAGAATTAATTTATCAGATGGTAACTGTGAAACATCTGGTTTGATATACCTGGCAATTTGTGGAAGGTTATTTCTGTATTCCCCATCTATAACATACATTTATTTCTGTATTCCCATCTATAACATATAGGTCATAGGTTCATAGGTAGGTACTAGGCTATCGACCCTGGGGCTTATATAAGCCTAGCCAAAAAAGTTCCCTAGCTTTCACCACCAAAGAAAGTTATTTTCCTGTGCCCCTGTCTAGCAGAGCCACAGAAGTGATCCCCAGGGTAAATTTCCTATTTCCCATCCAATTGTTGAGATTTTTCTTAAAAAGGGCTAATGAGGAACTTTGCTTGACATGAATGGGTAGCCTGTTCCAGAGCATGGTCATTTTCTGGGACAGGAATCTATCCCTCCAGCATGTTCTGTTTATTGTCGTGGCAAGGTTTATGTCCCTGGAGCATGTGGCTTGGAGGGATTGGGGTTTCTTTAAGTGTAGCATGTCCAACAGATCTGGGTTTGATATAGCTTTGCATGTTAGGCAGAGGTCGCCTCTGAGCATGTGATAAGTGATGGAGTAGACCTGGAGTTTTTTGAGACGGTATGCATATGGCATCTGTATAAGGCCGGTAATCCTCTTAGTGAGGTATTTCTATGGCCTTTTTAGTTGTTGTAGATGTCTTGCGAGGTACATGCCAAATGGGGCATTGTACTCTATAATGGGTCTGATGAGGGATGAGTAGAGAGGAACAATGACCTCTTTTTTTCGGGAGGTAAACCCCTTTGTGATGAGGTGTGCCACATAGAAGGATTTCCTGACTACTGTGGCAATGTGATTATCAAAGGAGAGACTACTGTCCACCTGTGTCCCACGGCCTCTTATCACACTTTTGGTGTTTAGTAGGCTACGACCTATGTGGTAGTTCATGGGTACAGTGTTTTTCCCAAAGGGGATGACAATGCATTTCTCGGCATTGAGCTTAAGGCCATAACTTTGACACCAAGCATCAGTCTCAGTGAGGCCTCTTTATAGAATGTCCACATCGTTAGGTGATTCTATTATGGCACCTGGTTTGCAGTCGTCTGCGAACTTCATTAGCCAAAGACCTGCTGTATTAGCTTGGACTTCTGAGAAGTAGATGCCAAGTAGGAGAGGACCCAGGACTGAGCCTTGTGGTACTTCACTTGTCAGTGGTCTGAAGTTGGATTTGGAGTCGGCTACTTTCACTGTGTGGGTTCTGTCAGTGAGCTAGTTGGCCACCCATCTTGTGACAAAGGGATTTATGCCCAGTCTAGTGAGTTTATCTATCATTCCAGAGTGGGGGATGGTGTCAAAAGCCTTGGTGAGGTCAAGATAGGCTGTGTGCACCACCTTACCCTAGTCCACAGCTCTGGTGACTGCTTCATAGAAGTCACTCAGGTTTAGGATACATGACCTACATTTTGCAAACCCAAACTGAGTGGGGTCCAGAGTTTGGAGGCTACCTATGTCCTTTTTTATAAGTTTCAAGATGATTTGTTCCATGGCCTTGCAGACCAGGCTCGTCAGGCTAATAGGGTGGTAGTTCCCGGGGACAGTGGTGGCACCCCCTTTGTGGAGTAGGATAACTGTAACTGTGTGCCATTCAGTAGGCACAAAGCCTGAAGTGAGGCTATGATTGAACATGGTACTTAGGTGGGGTGCCATTTCATTCTGTAGTCCATGCAGGATGCATCCAGGGATGTTGTCAGGTCCCATGGATGCTGTGTCCTTGGCTTTGGAGAGTGCGGTCTTTATTTGTGCAGCAGTGATTACAGGGGCTTTGCATTCTTCCAGTACAGTGATGGGCCCTTTGGGGGGTGGGGGGTGAAGTTTCACTGAACCTATCTGCCAGGATGTTGGCAATATCAGTTGGTTCTGTATATCTAGTGCCATTGTGCTGTAGCTCAGAGCAGATCTGTGTGTCGCCATTAAGATTCTTGACATAGGTGTAGAATGCTTTTTGGTTGTTTTTAGAATCAGTGGCGATTTTAGTTTCATAACTAGCTTTGGAGGATTTTATGAGGGATCTCAGCTTCTTACTGAGGCTGACCATGGAGTTCCTGCAATCAGGGGATTTTACTCTTTTTTGCAGCAGCTTCTACCTTCTGTTGTAGTTTGTTTATGGCATTGGACCACCAGATTGGCTTTCTTTTTTTGGAGGATAGCATCTTGGTTCTGTTGGGGATGGCACGATCCATGCACTCGTGTATGTGTTTATACAATGGATTTGCATAGGATTCAGCAGTCGTACCTCTATTTTCCACCTGTATGGGTGTCATGAAGCTTGCAACTTCTATGTTAAGAAGCATGAAGTTGGCTTTGGAGAAGTTTTTTTACGGTGGTTTCCTTAATGGGGGATGGTGGCGGGATATTCATGTCTAGCATGATTAGCTTGTGATCGGATCTGACCAGCGAGGAGTTGACTTCCGATGTGGAACATCGGTTGTCCATATTGGTAATGACCAGGTCCAGGATATTGCTGCCCCTGGCAGGGTTATGAACAAGCTGATCCAGGGCATTGGAATTTATGAATTCCAGAAAGCATTGAGCAAACGAGTTAGTACATGAGTAATTTTCCCATTTGTTGGTGGGGTAGTTAAAATCGCCCATTATTTGGGTATCGGGCTGTACCTTAATATTACCCAGTATATCAAGAAGCATGGATTGGGAATCCTGGGGCATGGCAGGGGATCTATAACAAGCTACAACCTGGATGCAATGTTGCCCAGTGTTAGTTGCACTTGGATAATTTCGGATGCATTATGGTGGGCAACTAGCCTGGAGGTGTGGATATCCTTAATGAATACGGACATGCCTCCTCCTTTAGTGTTTCGGTCCAGGTTAGGTGGCCGAAAGGTGTGGTATGAGTAATAGCCTAGTAATGCAGGGGTGCTCTCTGTACCCTTGAACCAGGTCTCCATCACTGCACAGATGTCGATGCTCTCAATTTTAAGGTATTCTCTAATCTATGTTATACAGTTATCTCTGTATTGCCCATGCATAATATATAGTTACCAATGTATTCTCCCATCTATAACACACAGTTATCTCTGTATTCCCCATCTATAATATATACTTACCTATGTATTCTTCCATCTATAACATACAGTAACCTCTGTAGTCTTCCATCTATAACATACAGTTATATCTGTATTCCCCATCTATAATATATAGTTACCTCTGTATTCTCCCATTTATAACATACAGTTATCTCTGTAGTCCCCATCTGAAACATATAGTTACTGTAAGATTGGATATAATTTAAATGTACAAAAATACAGTGTTCTCTTTGCATAAGTCTAGAAATGCAGCCATATTAAAGCAGGTCTTCACAGTGTGCATATAGTTTCAGTAAATGCACTTTCAATCAGTGAAAATAACCTTCAGTCAAGAATACTGATATGAACAGAAAGTGCAGTAGATATGAGTACAAACAGATCTTACAAGGCTTGAGAACCAAGGCTAAGGAGTTGTGTAGAAAATAACAGGGTGTTGGTATTACTAAGAGATACATCAGACACAGTCATTTAAGTTAGTTCATTTGGACTGATATGCAGAAAGTCATTGCAGTATAGACACTTGAGTACGAGAGCAGACATCAGATCAAATATCCAGCATTACAGAATATTAATTGTATTATTCAGGAGGAAAGGAATATGAAGAATATGAGTGCAGAAGCTACAGAATATTTCAGTTTATCAGCACTGTTATTGGAGATGGTATTCGGATATTGTTGACAGCTACCTCCGCTGTACATAATAAAGCAATTCTAGCCATACTACAATGTTTGCTGACTTTATTCTGAAGATTTGGCCCATAAAGAAGAAACTGGTACCTGTTCAGGTCAGGTTTGGGTAATTAAGAGATAAAACAAAACCGTGTAAGAAACTTTTCTGTGTGGAAGTTTTTAAATTCCTGTATGTCTAGTTAATCACTATATATTAAAAAGCAGAAAAATCAGAAAATGATAGGAGAAGTTGTGAACTTAAAAATGCCCTAAATCAAAAAAGACAAAGACTAATTCTGAAATATTATTAATATTATGCAGAATATTAACTCTAGCAGGTATTCAGAAGTAATCCAAGTAGGGTAGACAGCCTGTTTCCAGTCACAAATCCTTTTATTAAGCACACAGTTAAAGACATTCATTCCAGTTTCTTCTAGTTACTTCCAGTTCATAATGGTGTCCTATCAATCCTTATAGCTACCTATATATTCTCTCATCTATAAACATACAGTTATCTCTGTATTCCCCAGCTATAATATACAGTCACCTGTATAGTCTCCCATTTATAACATATATTTATCTCTGTATTCCCCATTTATAATATATAGTTATCTATATATTCTCCCATCTGTAACATACAGTGATCTGTGCATTCCCCATGTTACCTACGTGTTCTCCCATCTATGACATACAGTTATCTCTGTATTCCCCATCTATAATATATATATATATATATATATATATATATATATATATATATATATATATTTATGTATATGTATCCTCCCATATATAACATACAATTATCCCTGTATTCCCCATCTATAATATACAGTCATCACTGTATTTCCCATCTGAGCATACAGTATCTCTGTATTCGCCATCTATATATATAGTAACCTATATAGTCTCCCTTCTGTAACAAATAGTGATCTCTGTATTCCCCATCTGTAATATCTAGTTATTGCTGTATTTTCCCATCTATAACATACAGTTATCTCTGCATTCTCTATCTATAATATATAGTTACCTAGGTATTTTGGTAACCAAAAAATCATTTCATGTCATTTGGTGTATCTAGATGCAAAAGTTCACAAAATTCAGAGGTAACCCTCAGCTAGACAGAACCAATCTGTTATTTAAAGTATTTATTACATCCAACAAATCCAGTCTGTGAAAGATTGTACAACCAAATCGGTTAGGTGCTTTCATTCTTAAACATAATGGACTTCATCAGAACTGAATGGAGGTTGGGAAATTAAGCAATTACGTAAATTGATAACTAGTATTATCATTTAAAGGAACATAAATTAGAAAGAGCAGAAAAGTGAATAGTTTTAAGTCAAAGGCTAGACAACAGCTTAAAAATATCTAAAAAATGCCCACCAAGTTAAAAATGTTTGTATAAAATGAATGAAAATAAGTGAAAATAAAACCTTGTTAAATGTGGTTTCTAAAGAGATCCCAGACTACCACATATATGCTAAAAACAGCTAGAAATTTTACATAAATTAAAATTCTGTCATTCCATATTTAAAACATTGAATAAAACTGTCTTTATCAGTTACAGTTTAGCTGCTCTGAGCTTCAAAACTGAATTGATCAAATTGTATTTATTCAACACAGGCGGTGATGTTGCATTCAAGTTTTGTTACCACATTAATACCCCGAATTGTATTCATGTTTTCCATTGTCCTCCCCTTAAATCTATGTCAACAGTTTCTAAGATACCAAAAAGGATTTTTTTTTATTCTTACATGTTTGTTTAAAGCACTATTGTTTTTCTTTTTTTTTTACTCAAATAATTCTTTATTTTAAACATATAATATAATGAAAATAAAATCCAAAAAAATGCTCACGTGTTATTCCACTTCCCACAAAATGTACTGTTGCTAAGTAGAAAAAAGAAAATGTGTGGGAAGCAATGTGCAGAGTAGGTTTTAAATCCCAAGTAGTTCACTATAAAGTTCCAAATACAATACGAATCAGGTTGAGATGTCTCCTCAATGTAAAGAGCCTATGCAGGCAATTGCTGACACCCAAAACCAGCGGGTGTGTTCCTCTTCCTAGTAGTTCAGCCACAAACTCTTGTTAGTGCAGCTCCACAAAACTATAGCTTGTCATGCACAATCAAGTAATCTTATCACGTTTTTGCTGTAATAATCTCTTTTCATACATAAACACATTATCCAACATTTTATCCATATACACATCTATTACTTGTTTAGGATACATATTATATAAGCTTAGTTGTTGTTGCTGAATATTTTCCCTCAAAGAAATTTCTTGAGGCAAAAAGTACTTATTCAAAAGTTCCATATATTTAATGCTAGTTTCAAGGTTAATCTGCTGCCACATGCACAGCAGATCTTTATAAACAGTACCTGTGGTGGGCATTTTAAGAATCCTCAGGCTCCTGGGTACAATTTTGCGTGCAATGCACACCTGATTGTTTAGCAATACAGTATGGCTGACTATATATATATATATGCCATATATTTTTATGCTTTATATATATTTTTATGTTTTATTCATGATTTTAGAAGCTGCTTACAACAAGCTATGCTTGAAATTAGGGCAGCACTTCCTGTCCCTTTAATTTTTAAATAATGCATGCACTTCAACTAATTGAGGATGTGACATCATTGCATTTTTAATGTTTGTATATTTAAATGTTTGCACCAAGCACTTTAGTTGTTATTGGCCTGAAGAAGACCACAAGTTGAAAGCGCTTGCCGTTTTTATTTAATAAATATTTATAACCTCCGCTTAACGCTTGTATTTACTTGATTGTGCATGACAAGCTATAGTTTTGTGGAGTTGCACTAACAAGAGTTTGTGGCTGAACTACTAGGAAGAGGAACACACCCGCTGGTTTTGGGTGTCAGCAATTGCCTGCATAGGCTCTTTACATTGAGGAGACATCTCAACCTGATTCGTATTGTATTTGGAACTTTATAGTGAACTACTTGGGATTTAAAACCTACTCTGCACATTGCTTCCCACACATTTTCTTTTTTATATAATATAATGAGTACTAGCTTACATTGTAAATAACACATTCTTAACTATATACAATATTTACATTTTGCCTGACACAAGTAGACCAAGATAGCAACAAGTTCAAATATAAGTAGTTAATCAAAGTGCAAAGTCCATTAATTAACAGGAAGAGTCTGGTTCCAATTGCAAAGTGTCCACCAATGACAAAACTTTCCTCCATGGGTTATTAACTAATGGGTTGGGAAAAGTTCTTAGCTCTTTGATTTTAATCTCCATTAGTGCTATCTTCTTCAGTAAGTATGAAAAGTCCTCCATAGTAGGCGTTGCATTGGAATTCCATGTTTTAGTTATGCATTTCCTAGCTATTGCTAGTTTAGTCCATGCTAAATACATTTCTTCTTTATTCATGTGAGGACTTTCAATTACATTCAGTCTGAACAAATGAATCTGTATATATTGCATGCAAGAAATTATTAATTTCATTCCAAAATACTTTAATATTACTACAGTCAAAAAAATGAGACCAATCTGCTTTAGATAGGTTTTGACATCTCCAGCATATCCCATTATTAGAAGCATTAATTTTTGACATTTTATCAGGAGTTAGAAAGGATCTATATAGGTATTTCCAGTTAAATACTTTCCAGTATTGTGAATAAGATGTTTGTTTGACTGAGAGTAGGATATTCATTTTATTTTCTAATGAAAAAGATATCGAAAGAAGTTTAGTTAAATATTTCCAATATGTTGTTTCAGAAGTTATCATTACTTTATATAAATATGAAATTTCATTCTTTATAATAGCATTGTTGTATATAATTCCAGACAACCAATTTATAAATTTTAGAGTACTCTTAAAAGATGAATTATTTGTTATTCTACATAGATCCTTAGAGTATGTTAAAACACTTTGTAGTATTAACCAATCCTGAGAGGTTAATCCATGAGCTGACCATAGATATTGTGCTTCAAAAACTTGTTTTTTTTTTATACATTGCTGCCAACATATTACATTTTTTGTTCCCATGAAGTGAAAATTTCTTTATGCACCCTATCAGAGAAGTTTTTTGTAATACTGAATGGAATTAAATATATAAACCAGAGTTTTGTATCCATGTTCATATTAATAAATGTCCTAAACACATCAAAGAGATGGTTAATTAGATTTAACTTGGTGGGTTTAGTTATGTTATATTGTAAGTTTATACTCAGAAAATACCATAACTTATTATTCTTATCTGTAACTAAGGGATTTTTTGACAAAGTATTTTCATTCATTATTATAACTGTTAGATGAGTAATTGGGATTTATCCAATGGTTTTAAGTATGGAAGCTGTTATGTAGGATTCTATATCTGGAAAGTTTAGCCTCCCTTGTTCTCATTGTCTAATATGATGAGAGAATGCAACTCTATTTCTTCTAGGATACCATAGGAATCTTAATAAGATTGATATTATTTCCTTAAGAAATTGTTTCTCAGGTAATAGTAAAACAGCCTGAGTTATATATAACATTTTAGGAAGTAATACCATTTTTATCAGTTGTAATCTGTCTTCAGATGTTATAAGCATATTATTCCATTTATTTACCAAAGCCTTGATTATATCAATAATTTTATTATAATTAACTTTTAATGTCTCTTGCATGTTTTCACATATCACAAAAATGGAAGTACCAAGCACCAACCACGAACGACAGGCTCCTTCAGCCAAGATCAACAAGCCACAAAGTAGTCAGCAAACCAAAGTCCAACAGCAAACTTCGCCAATACTTTAAAATGAACTTTTATTCCACAAAGACAAATTGCGTGAAACGCATAGAGCGTTTTTCGTTTGAAACAGTGTCCAAACTTCATCAGACAAACACTGGCTTTCGCGCCAGTACACATTTAAATAAAACCCTATGATGATGTCATGTAAAACCTTAAACGGGCAATCATCCTTTTATAAGAAATTCAATATACATCTAATTTCTACCCAAACAAGGTGTATATTAGTATAAAATATATATATATATATATTTCACTAAATATATAATGCCCAAACCTTACGAATAATTAAGCATTTTTAACACTTTTTAAAAAAATCCCCAAAACTAAAATACAATATAATGTCCAAATAAACATTCTTATATATATATACTATATTACATTTTAAAAACATTAATTATTTAAAATTGCTTAACCATTTTTTACAACAGTATTATGTTATGTTGGTACTATAAGATCTTAATCATGTATAACAAGTGAGACAAGGAAACCTATGACAACAAATAAATAACAAAAACCTTTTACAGGTAGCTTGTGATGGAAAACTACTTATGAGGGGCTTGTTTTTCTCTAAGTTTTCATAGATAACATGATTCCCATCCAACTGTATGACTAGTATATAATGTGTAACAGGTCTCTAACTTTAATGTTTATTAACCTATAATTGTACTATGTCATTTGGGACTTTTTAGACATCCACATGTATCTCTTAATATCTGGTATTGTATTACCTAAGTAAACTTTTTAATTTTAGTATACAAGTAATCGAGCAAACTTCGTTTAACCCCGGGTCCCTACAGGATGTCAAACGAAGCTGCCACTCCAATTCTTTCTTCTCAAGGTACAACCTCAACATGTTCTCGTGTATCAAGTCCGTAAAGTTTATTTGTACTTGGTCTATAATCATAAATTTAAATGTATGTCCTGTATTAATATTACAGTGTCTTGCCAAGGCATTTTCTTCTTTATTTTTCCTAATGGCATAAATGTGCTCATATATTCGATCTCTAAGCCGTCTGTCCGTCTTCCCCACATAAAATGACGGACATTTTTCACATTGGGCCAAATACACCACTCTCTTACTGTTACAATTATAATTTCCTTTTGTAGAGTAAGTTTCTTTCCTAATGGTGAAAGTCTCTGCAGAAGTTATATAACTGCAGTACCTACATGAGCCACACTTCTTAGTACCACCCTTTCTTTTAGTAATATGTGCCTTGCTTTCTAACAGTTGTTTCAAATTCTTACCTCTTCTATATGTAATAACAGGTCCATCCTTTAAAATTTTTGCTAATTCCCTGTCTAGTGACAAACTAGACCAATATTTCCTGACTGTGTAACAAATCTGACTTGCTTCTGGGCAATATGTGAAAATAAATGCTGTATTATAATTCTTGTCATTTTCTCCTATTGTTGCCACCTCTAACCCTGCTCCAGAATGATTTTCTATGTTGACCTCCGCTGATTCAGTATTACCACTACTAACAACACCCTGCTGTTGGAATGCGACAGTCAAAATTGCTTTGTAAATTCCTTTTTCCCTTTTTTCTATGACTTCCTTAAAAATACCTTCCAGAAAACTGGCTGGATAACCTCTATGTGAAAACATTAAATACAAGTTGTCACATTCTATATCAAAATCTTGATTTAAGGTAGTCATTTTAGCTGCCCTCACAAGTTGCCCCTTCACCACTGATTTCTTTTGGTGAAGGGGGTGTTGGCTGGAAAAATGGAGATAGGTGTTTGAAAAAGTTTCCTTTCTATGTATCTTAGATACATAACCATGTGTCGTTTTATTTAACTCAATATCCAAAAAGTTTACCTTCATTTTGTCAAAATTCATTGTAAACTTCAGGAAAGTTGTGGTAGCTGTAAGTTGGTCAACTAACTCTGTTGCTTCTTTTTCTTGTCCTTTGGTTAGAATAAAAATATCGTCCAGAAACCTTATACATGTAAATGTCAGAACTCCAAGATTGGTTTAACACATAAGTGGTTTCCCAATGTGCCAATACCAAATTTGCAAAGTTACCTCCTACTGGGGACCCCATTGCTACACCAGACTTTTGCACATACAACCTGTCTTCAAAGGAAACATGATTAAGATCTTATAGTACCAACATAACATAATACTGTTGTAAAAAATGGTTAAGCAATTTTAAATAATTAATGTTTTTAAAATTTAATATAGTATATATATATATAAGAATGTTTATTTGGACATTATATTGTATTTTAGTTTTGGGGATTTTTTTAAAAAGTGTTAAAAATGCTTAATTATTCGTAAGGTTTGGGCATTATATATTTAGTGAAATATATATATATATATATATATATATATATATATATATATATATATATATATATATTTTATACTAATATACACCTTGTTTGGGTAGAAATTAGATGTATATTGAATTTCTTATAAAAGGATGATTGCCCGTTTAAGGTTTTACATGACATCATCATAGGGTTTTATTTAAATGTGTACTGGCGCGAAAGCCAGTGTTTGTCTTATGAAGTTTGGACACTGTTTCAAACGAAAAACGCTCTATGCGTTTCACGCAATTTGTCTTTGTGGAATAAAAGTTCATTTTAAAGTATTGGCGAAGTTTGCTGTTGGACTTTGGTTTGCTGACTACTTTGTGGCTTGTTGATCTTGGCTGAAGGAGCCTGTCGTTCGTGGTTGGTGCTTGGTACTTCCATTTTTGTGGTACGGAGTTTGTAGCGCTTTTCGTAACAGTTCCTGGTTTGTTTGGAGGGCCGGCCGTTACCCACGAAGGATGGATACATCGATAGAGGGGGATTGCCCTTCACAGGGCAACCTAACACAGTTGCTTGAATTAATCAACAGACGTTTGGATACGCTAACTGAAAAAGTGGATAGTGTAAGCGTATCAAGTCAGCAGCAGGCTGTTTCAGCCTTTTCAAGAACCGAAAATAATCATTTGGGACAAGGAAACGGAACAACTAAAGAAAATCGAACATTGCCCCTTAATGAGCAATTAGGGGAAACATATCAAGGGAAATACGAGGGTATTGCATGATGCTTTTGACACCGGGAATTGGCTTAGCAAGGAGCTTACTTTTGACGGAGAACAAAGTGTTGGTGCAGATGAAAATGATGCAGTAAGTACGTCCAGCTTAACAGACAAGTTAAGAATGTTTGATGTGAATCTATTTAAAATGAAAAAGGCACAATTAGAACTTAACTATTTAAACAAATGCATCAAGGAAAGTATAGTACCAAAGGGACTTAGACTGTTTTCTTACCCAAATGGGTTAGAATTTGGGTCAGACTTTTTCAACGAACTGACAGGGTTATATAATAAGCACGGATTGGAAATCCTGAGGTGTATGACTAAACACTATCAAATAGCCCTGGATGCATTGATAAAAGAAACTACTGTTTTAGAAAAGGACATTAAAAGTGACCTAAATTTTCATAGATACGAGTATGAGTTCGAAAGAACACTTACAAGTATTGCACAACAAATGGTAAAACTGAAAACTGTCAAACTTAAAAAACTTGATAGAGACTTAAAAGCCTATAGGGAGGGGTTAGCTTTCCCGAAACCACCGAGCATATTAAACAAAAATGGGAAACCTAAGAATCATTCTCATCCTAATAAATTTTATGATTTGGGAAGACACAACTTAAGGGACAACGACCAGAACCATATTGAAAATGTTGAAAATTTGGACTTGGACTTTGAGGCTACTGGAAATGACTGTGTAATAGAGGAAGAACATGTTCAAGATGGAAACTCTAATAGAAGGAACAACACAGACTGGCACTCAGGAGAACATTTCCAACAGCCCCAACAACAACAAAAAAACTACAGAGGGGGGAGGGGGGCAACTTGGAGACCACAACCGGGCAATGGACAGAGGAGACAGTACAATACCAGGAATACGAACAAACAGTGGGACTGACACTATTAGAGACCATAACAAATCAAACTGGGGACTTTACGATCTACAATTACACTGGATGCTACATTGACAAAATTTTAGTTGAACTTTTTGCTAAGGGATTAACCTTTGTGCCAACAAAGGGTTGTAATATAGTAGAACTTTTAATTGATTTCAAGATGTTTATGCGGAAATTGAATTTGAACATTATGTTTGGTAGTGTTAATAATAACACCACAAATGAGTTACATGTGACCAGTAGCTTTAATCCGCCACAGAATCCTTTACTATGTATGTATGAATATTTATGTGAAAACGAGTTCAGAAACATAGTAAGAAGACATAAAAGAAACCAAAATATAAACATCACGAGAGAAGAAAATAGTCTTCTCCTTTCCCTTAGGAGTTTACCAATTAGACTTATGAAACCTGATAAAGGAGGAGGTCTTGTGGTAGTATATAATGTAGACTACTCTAGATCAATGCTAGCTTTGTTAGAGAAAGACACTTATGAAAACTCCAGTAGAAATGAACTAAATCAGGCCCACCATAACATAAGATCAATCATTAATGACTTATACCTGGAAGGACTAATTAGTGTAGAACAAAACCATTATCTAACCATCCCAGCCCCAAGGATTCCAAAAATCTTTGGTATCCCTAAACTCCACAAAAATCTGAGAAATCCACCTTTCCGTACCTTGGTAGATGCAAGGCAGTCGATAACATATCCTTGTGCAAAATTTGTAGACGCACTTTTGAAAAAATATGTAGGAACTCAATAACAGATCTTAAAAGATTCCTGGTCCCTTTTGGGGGACTTGCAGGATATACCATTTGACCCGTCACTTAATTTTGTGACTATAGATATTTGTGATTTGTACACTTGCATACCACAAGATTTGGGGATCACATGGGTGGTGGAGTTTATTAAATCAAAAGGAGCTACACAAAATGAATGTAGGATTGTAGAGAAATTACTGGATTGTATACTTAAAAACAATTTTGTTTCCTTTGAAGACAGGTTGTATGTGCAAATGTCTGGTGTAGCAATGGGGTCCCCAGTAGGAGGTAGCTTTGCAAATTTGGTATTGGCACATTGGGAAACCACTTATGTGTTAAACCAATCTTGGAGTTCTGACATTTACATGTATAAGAGGTTTCTGGACGATATTTCTATTCTAACCAAAGGACAAGAAAAAGAAGCAACAGAGTTAGTTGACCAACTTACAGCTACCACAACTTTCCTGAAGTTTACAATGAATTTTGACAAAATGAAGGTAAACTTTTTGGATATTGAGTTAAATAAAACGACACATGGTTATGTATCTAAGATACATAGAAAGGAAACTTTTTCAAACACCTATCTCCATTTTTCCAGCCAACACCCCCTTCACCAAAAGAAATCAGTGGTGAAGGGGCAACTTGTGAGGGCAGCTAAAATGACTACCTTAAATCGAGATTTTGATATAGAATGTGACAACTTGTATTTAATGTTTTCACATAGAGGTTATCCAGCCAGTTTTCTGGAAGGTATTTTTAAGGAAGTCATAGAAAAAAGGGAAAAAGGAATTTACAAAGCAATTTTGACTGTCGCATTCCAACAGCAGGGTGTTGTTAGTAGTGGTAATACTGAATCAGCGGAGGTCAACATAGAAAATCATTCTGGAGCAGGGTTAGAGGTGGCAACAATAGGAGAAAATGACAAGAATTATAATACAGCATTTATTTTCACATATTGCCCAGAAGCAAGTCAGATTTGTTACACAGTCAGGAAATATTGGTCTAGTTTGTCACTAGACAGGGAATTAGCAAAAATTTTAAAGGATGGACCTGTTATTACATATAGAAGAGGTAAGAATTTGAAACAACTGTTAGAAAGCAAGGCACATATTACTAAAAGAAAGGGTGGTACTAAGAAGTGTGGCTCATGTAGGTACTGCAGTTATATAACTTCTGCAGAGACTTTCACCATTAGGAAAGAAACTTACTCTACAAAAGGAAATTATAATTGTAACAGTAAGAGAGTGGTGTATTTGGCCCAATGTGAAAAATGTCCGTCATTTTATGTGGGGAAGACGGACAGACGGCTTAGAGATCGAATATATGAGCACATTTATGCCATTAGGAAAAATAAAGAAGAAAATGCCTTGGCAAGACACTGTAATATTAATACAGGACATACATTTAAATTTATGATTATAGACCAAGTACAAATAAACTTTACGGACTTGATACACGAGAACATGTTGAGGTTGTACCTTGAGAAGAAAGAATTGGAGTGGCAACTTCGTTTGACATCCTGTAGGGACCCGGGGTTAAACGAAGTTTGCTCGATTACTTGTATACTAAAATTAAAAAGTTTACTTAGGTAATACAGTACCAGATATTAAGAGATACATGTGGATGTCTAAAAAGTCCCAAATGACATAGTACAATTATAGGTTAATAAACATTAAAGTTAGAGACCTGTTACACATTATATACTAGTCATACAGTTGGATAGGAATCATGTTATCTATGAAAACTTAGAGAAAAACAAGCCCCTCATAAGTAGTTTTCCGTCACAAGCTACCTGTAAAAGGTTTTTGTTATTTATTTGTTGTCATAGGTTTCCTTGTCTCACTTGTTATACATGATTAAGATCTTATAGTACCAACATAACATAATACTGTTGTAAAAAATGGTTAAGCAATTTTAAATAATTAATGTTTTTAAAATTTAATATAGTATATATATAAGAATGTTTATTTGGACATTATATTGTATTTTAGTTTTGGGGATTTTTTTAAAAAGTGTTAAACATGCTTAATTATTCGTAAGGTTTGGGCATTATATATTTAGTGAAATATATATATATATATTTTATACTAATATACACCTTGTTTGGGTAGAAATTAGATGTATATTGAATTTCTTATAAAAGGATGATTGCCCGTTTAAGGTTTTACATGACATCATCATAGGGTTTTATTTAAATGTGTACTGGCGCGAAAGCCAGTGTTTGTCTGATGAAGTTTGGACACTGTTTCAAACGAAAAACGCTCTATGCGTTTCACGAAATTTGTCTTTGTGGAATAAAAGTTCATTTTAAAGTATTGGCGAAGTTTGCTGTTGGACTTTGGTTTGCTGACTACTTTGTAGCTTGTTGATCTTGGCTGAAGGAGCCTGTCGTTCGTGGTTGGTGCTTGGTACTTCCATTTTTGTGGTATGGAGTTTGTAGCGCTTTTCGTAACAGTTCCATGTTTTCACATATGACAATCCCCAAGTAATTTAAAGCAGGGACTTGATTACCAATAATATGATTTCCAGTCACTTGTACTTCCTTTTTTTATTTAATAACAAAAATTTTGATTTATTAAATTGAAGGCCAGAAAACCTTTGAAAATGACCTATTAGTGCATCTACTTCATCTAACACCTCCTTTGAATTAGGCAACATAAGAAGCACATTGTCAGCAAACAACATTGTTTTAGAGCCATATTGGTCATATATGTCTATACTTTGGGTTGTTACGTATTAAAATAGCTAATAGCTCTACAGCTAATGCAAATACAATGGGTGACATGGGGAAACCTTGTTTCGTGCCTTTGGTTATCTGAACTGCTTCAGAAGTAAATAGTCCTATTTTAATATATGCTAAATTATTCTCATACATATTCTTTATAAGTGTAGTAAAGGAGAGGGGAAAGTCAAACAACTCCAAAGTTTTAACTAAGTAAGTCCAATTCAAAGAATCAAAGGCCTTTTCTATGTCCAATCCAATTATCAAAGCTTCTTGATTTTCTCTATTTAAGTATTCAATTAATGTTAATATTCTTTTAATGTTGTCATGGGTATGCCTGTTGTAAATCAAACCAGTTTGATCTTTATCAATTATTTTGGACAATGAGAATTTCATTCTATTAACCATAATTGACATAAATATTTTATAATCATTATTCAATAATAATATTGGTCTATAAGAGTTGCAATAGTTGGGATCTTTGCTTTCTTTAAAAATAAGAGTGATTAAGGAATATCTCCATGAGGGTGGAGTTATTGTATGAGACTGAACTTCAAGCAGTCTTTTATGTAAAAAAGAGATTATAAGTGTAGGAAAAAGTCTATATAATTCTATTATTAAACCATCTATCCCTGGAGCTTTACCAGGGTTTACTTTGTTTAATGTTATCCATAATTTCTTTCTGTGTAACTGGTTTTTGCAGTTCTATCTTCAGTTCTTCAGAAATTTTTTTGATGTTAGAGGTTAATATTTTGACATTTATATGTTCAACTATATTATTATCACTTTTGTAATGTTCTGTATACTTTAAATGCATCTAAGATATCCCCTATGTCTGAGACAAATTTCCTTTTCCCCTCATGTAGGATGTTAGAAATATTATTGGTTTTTGAATGCATTTTAACTTTCATAGACATATTATGTAAATGTTTTGGAGAAATAGCATAAACGTTTATTTTTAATCTTTCCATGGCAAGATTAGCTTTATTAGTTAATATTCCAATGTACTTTTTATTTAGATCTTCTATTTTTCTTTTATTTTCAATAGAATTTGCAGCCTTTTTTGATTTTAACAATGAGTTGATTTTGTAATTCCTGCCATTCTGATTCCCATTCTTTAATTGTGCTTTTGAACCAACTAATGGTTTTACCATATATATATATATATATATATATATATATATATATATATATATATATATATATATGATTTTAAACCATCCCATAACATGAGTATGTTAACCTCTGGCTTATAATTAACATCTAGGACGAATTGAAGTTCAGAGATTAACCATGGTTTAAATTCTTTAGTTTTTTGTTATATATGAAGGGATCCTAGAAGTAATAACTAATGACCTAAAGTCCATTCAAATTTTCAAAACAAGGGAGTTATAGTCTGAGAGTGGGCATGGGACTACTGAAAAATTAAACATTTTTGAATAAATATCTTGGGAGACATATATTTTATCTATGCTGGTTTGGGTGCCTTATCTATAATTTTGATTTGAAAATTGTAATGAATTTGATCCTATAATGTTATAGGTATACTTAATTTAAATGTTTCAATCCATTTTTAAGAGCTTAGCAGTAGAAGATGGACATGGAGAGTTCTTATTTGTGGTTTCAGTAATATCAGTGAAACAGTTAATATCATCCCCTATTATTATGTTTCCTTTAGAAATATTTATAATAAGGTCTAGATGTTTCTTGACTGTCCCCACCCCAGTACCAGGAATCCAATATAAGTTTACTAATGTCCACAATCTATTATTGAATTTCAATATAACAATGGTTATAACTCCATCTTTATCCACATATTTATATGTAATTTCAGGGCCTGGGGAACTCTTTTTCCATAAAATTGATACCCCTCTGATCTTTGTTTTGTAAGAAGAGTAGGCTAAAGTTATATATTCACTGGGATTCCAAATAAATTTATCATTCATTTTAAAATGAGTTTCTTGTAAAAAAAACTACTTGGGCTTTATTTGTTTTTAGATATTTTAATAAGTTGGTTCTTTTATTTGGATTATTTAACCCATTAGTATTTAAGGATACCAATGTTAGATCCATATCAGATTTCTTTTAGAGAGCAAGCTTGTTTTGCTATTCCCGCTTGATATATAATCTCCTCCTCTGGTATTAGGTCTGTATTAATCCATAGATTCCCAATTATCTTAGTCCACAATGTTTCTATCAAGCATATAGGTAAAAAAAAACAAAACTTGAGTCAGGCTTATTGAAACTAAAAAAAAAAAGATTTAAATAATAACAAATTAGTTATTAAACTAATGTAGAATTTAACCTGCACAAACCATGGAATGACGATCATTCCTAGTCTAACAGATAAAAACATATCAGTTAGACTAACCTCCCTAACTACCTTTTCCATCTCCTCCGAGCTCCATAAACAAAATTGTTAAGAAGACTAGTTATAAATAAAATGTCTTATAATATTTACTAAACATCTTATCAGGCTTTAAATTTCTTATCAAGTTATATTTATAACAACAGTAGTTTGTTACTTCTAATACAACATTAATACATAAGCAACTAACCAACCATGTGCTTCAAATACAAGGGAAATAAAGAATAAACCTTTATGTTTCAATAATAAGATATATGTACAAAAGCCCTCATTTCCTAAATTACTTTCTTTTAATTTTGTAACTGGGAAAAGCCGAAAGATACAACAACAACAACATTGATATTATTATCATTAATCTATATAGGTAATAATTTTATTTAAAAGGTGTTTGACTAATAATGACCATTTATCATATAATCAAAAATGTTACCACAGATGCAACTAAATTAACTTGAATTTTAAACAAATTCAGTAAATTAATTAGTAGTCTTCATTATTTTATATGTTGTGTAAACAGTATTTAAATATATCAGTAACAATATTAATATAATTCTTCTTCCACAAGTTCTTTTCATTTTTCTGAAATTATTAGAATAGTGTGATTATAATTTCCCTTTAAGTATTAATTTAATACCGCAGATACATATCCACATGTAGACTCAAATATACATGAGGTTATATGTACATTTGTAAATATATACATATTTGAACTGGATTTGCATAATAGTGTCATGGGACCAATTATTTACATCAACTGAACAACTGCTTTGTAAATGTACATCTGACTAGACAGCTCTTATCAAAATTTACATTTCCTCAACAGTATCTCAAAAAGGCTGACAAACAACTAATTTCTAAAACCAACATCCAAAAAATAGATACTTTTAGTTAATAGAGATTCCAGTATGCACATAACAATCAATGATAAACAACTAATATAATCTTCATAGTAATTAAAGCATTAAAACATCCTATGTCTGTATCATAGGGTATTTAATGATATAAACTTAACATATTCCATTTCTTCTTAGTCTACTTTTGGGAAGTCTGTTTGTCAACAACCAGAGGTCTAGATAAAATACATTTTCATAGACATATATTACTAGAAGAAAACACCAACTTCAGAAATGTTATGTAAAATTTTAAGTAGAGATTGTGTTATCAGACCTACATACATCATACTATTTTAACTAAGACTTCCGGTCTCCTGATGATATTTAATAGCTATTATACCATGACCCCCCCAAAACGTGCATGCTGATTGGCCAGCGTGCCCGTTGTAAATCGAGTTATACTAATGGAAAAAGGTCCGGTTGCCCGGACTTTTTTCCATTAGTATAACTGTTTAACACTGTTCGCTATGTTAAATGGGTTTAACATGCGAGACAGCTTTAAAATAAGCAACGGAGATCTCCGTTGCTTATTTTAAAGCTGTCTCGCTATGTTAAACCCATTTAACATAGCGAGACAGTGTTTTAAGCAACGGAGAAAGCAAGATCTCCGTTGCTTTTATGTTCGCTATGTTAAATGAGTTTAACATAGCGAGACAGTTTTAAAATAAGCAACGGACATCTCCGTTGCTTATTTTAAAACTGTCTCGCTATGTTAAACTCATTTAACATAGCGAAACACTAAAAAAAAAAGCAACGGAGATCTTGCTTTCTCCGTTGCTTGCTCACAACTCTGATGTACTGCGCAGGCGCGCAGTACATCAGAACTGCCGCGGATGCCAGACATCTGCGGAAGGGCAGCAAACAGGCATTATACTATGCCATTATTTAAGAAAAGTAAAAGTTTCTTTTCTTAAATAATGTCATGGTATAATAGCAATAACCCACTTCTGGGTGTGGGTAATGCTAAATTTACCCACGGTTGGCTTTGTTTGGTCCCGAGGGCGACCAAACCACGCCAACCGTGGGTAAATTTAGCATTACCCACACCCAGGCATGGGTTATTGCTATAATCAATAACCTACTCTGTTGTCATGACAGCACTATACAAGAAGCTGGATTTAGAGTTATATTGCATGCGTTAATGAGTCATCCCGCGAACTATCACGAGCTCATAAAAGCTTCACTTGTAGTGCTCAAGAAAGTTTAAATTTCCCACATTTTAATTTCAGTACTAGATTTCAACAAACCCAGCCTTAGTCTCTTTAACAAATCGACAAACACTCCTGAGCTGCTGCTTACAAAGTCTCCAGCACAAGCCTTCCCACAAAAACCCAAACAGTCATCAAAGCTCACAAAGAGTCAACTCAAAGCACTGTCAACCAGGGCAAACATGTCAACATGGTCAAAATCATAAAAGAGCAGTACGCCGATCAAGCTTTAGCTGCAGCATACGTCAGCATCAAGAACCATCATGCTCATTACACCCCGATGCACGGATATATCTATTTGCATCAAAACCACAGTCCAGCTGTGCAATACAAACAACTTACTTTGTTTAATCAAATATAGCACTACTCATTTATCTCCCCACTATCCCATCTCAGTTCCAACCTTCAACAGTAACACACAACCAAAGTCCGGTTAACTCCAGGATCAAGAGCCATCCAAAGAGGAGTACAGCACAATCCACATAAACATCTCAGGGACTACGAGTTACATCCGGGCCCTTGCAAGCTTATCCTTAACATATTTACTATGCCTTCTATCCCCATTAAATTTCTTACCTTATGAGCATCTCTAAAGTTCCAAATGAGCATTAAACAATGCAGTTTATCTTCATCACAGGTAGTCAACAGCTCTCACCCATTACTAATGATCATGTACATCAGTCTGGAGTCCCCACCTGTCTGTAAATTACAACAGAACATTTAGAGAATGTTATCCCTTCTCTCCTTCCCTCTCTAAGCCGCCTCCAACAGCAGAAATAATGCCAGGCAAATACTACAAATGACAACTCTGCAATATGAGCCAACGTTTAACCGTTGCGTAAAACTAAATCACAATCCATCAAAATAGCATCCTCCGGTTTAATCAAGGACAATGCCCACTCAAGGCACCCTCTGTAATCATGTATAGCTCACACTATTAGTGTATGTATTAGTGTATGTAACTAAAAGCATCCGGCGGCAGTATAAAAAAATATTATTATCACTTGGTTTAATGAATTAACGGACACCATTCGCAAGTATAGAAAAGCGCAGTTTAACAAGAGATTAAAGGGAGCCCCAGCTAATAAAGTTGACCATTCTGATCTATACGACATTAAACAGTTTACTATTCATCTTTACCACTAAGTTTGACTAGAAAATGTTATTAGTATCTTATAATAAAACATTTCCTTCCTTCTGTATATGCATACCTCTCAAGTGTACCTCATTACCAGGAACGTACCTCATTTGGGGGTCTTAAAAAGTTCCTCAAAGTTCCACATTGAAAGACTCTGTCACACAGTCAGTGTTAGGAATTTTTTTAATGAAATCCATTGTAAATAGAAATGAATCAGATTAATTCATTAAAATATCTTCTTTATAAGTAAAGCCAGCATATTTTGACCATTCTATGACCTTCCTAGTTGAAGTTGTTGGTAAGCCATTAGTATGTGTTCCACATTTTGCCCATTTGTTCCACATTATGAGGGCTATTGTTCCTCATTTTGGACATGGAAGGTTGAGAGCTATGTGTATATGTACATATATACACACATACCCACACATATACATATACAAACATACACTCATAAGCACTTTCAAATGAACATGTATATTGTAAAACTTGCATTTAAAATTAGTATGTTTGTATCAGATATATTTCAGGAAGCAGTAGATACGTTGAGAGAACTAGATGGGACTGCTATTTTGGGTTCAGTTTTTTGTCAGACCAGAAGTTTTTATCTGTAGTTCTCTTCAGGGAAGGGGATGACCAGTCCATATCTTCAGGAATAGATATAATATTGTTATTTTTAATAAATGTAGTGGCTTCTTCTAAGTTGCTGAAGTTTCTCATTTCATTTAGATACAGAATTTTGATTCTGGCAGGAAAAGCAAGCTATATTTTAATGTTGTTTTGCTTTAATAACTTGAGTAGTGGCCAAGCTTTTTTCCTTTGTTCCAATACTCTGGTAGAATAGTCATTGTCAAATCTTATTGGATTTTGTTTATATTTTCATAGGTTCATAGGTTTTAAAGGACTTTTCCTCCAGGCTGTTTTTAAAACCAACTCTTTATCTAGATAGGATAAAAACTTTATTACTATTGACCTTGGTGGTGTAGAAATTGAAGTTGAAGCTGAAGCTGATGTTCCTAAGGCTCTGTGAGCACTCTCTCCCTGTTTTCTAGGTCATCTACTTTGTTGAGAAGCCACATGCTTTGTTTAAGGAGGAAATCCTTCCGAATTTCTTCTTTTTTGAGCCTTCCCACAATATCATTCAATGAGGTTTCTATGTATATTATTTTATTTTGGTGTTGTTGAAGAAGTTCCTTAAACACATCTGTTTGCTTTTGACAGTTTTCTTGGGATTCTGTAGGTTTTCTTTAAAACTATCCATTTTCAATGACAGTTCTTGTAATGTGGTAGTCACCATTTGAAGTTCTTTTCTTAAAGCCAGGTCAGAGTGAGAATTCTTTGAATTGCTCATGTCCACAAGTTATGATAGTCTTCAAAATGATTTGACAGGAAAATATTTAAGTAGATTCACCAAATTCTCTATTTATATAATATTATCTTTCATCTATCAAATTTAGTTAGTTTTGTTAGAAAAAAAAATTATTTCCTGTATTTTATATATTTTATACTAGTTTTATGGAGTTCTGAAAAAAAACTGCTGCACTCAGTTAACCATTCAGGGTCCACCCCCTTGGTGTTTTTCTTTTTGATGTCATGATTGTGCTCATATATCCTTTTGCCTAGTGCTCTTTATGTTTTACCAACGTAGAAGGAGGGACAATTTCCGCAAATTGTCAGGTATATCAAACCAGATGTTCCACAATTAATGTCTGATAAATTAATTCTAAATGCACAGAAACTGAGAGGGTGGTGTATTCTTTTTCTAAACTAAAAGGACATTGTTTGCAAAACCCACATTTTAAAGTGACACTTCCATTATTTTCTCTTTTATTGAACTTAGGGTCATAGAGTGATATAACAACCCTCCTCCTGTTTGTAGTTGTCTGCAAACCTTGTTAGCTACAATTCTTAGATCTCTGCTTGGAGATCTGAGAAGTAAATACAAAAAAGGAGAGGTCCCAGCACCAAGTCCTGGAGGAGACTGATGGTCATTTTCATATCTTCTGATGAGGCACTTGCAATGTTGGGTTTCTGTCTTTAAACCAATTTGCTGATGGAATTTTTGAAAACATGCAAACTCACATTAACTTACTATACAACCCATGTTGAAATATCAGTTGTTTCTTTTTCTTTCTTTCTTTTTTTTTTTTTTTTTTTGCTATTCCGTAGACTATACTCACTTTATTTTTCTTCTGGTTATCCTATGCTGGCTCAGATTTTTATTAATGTATTATACATCACTTCCTCATTTTGCAGTTGGTATTTGAAAAGTTAAAAGAAATGTGCAGTACTAGGAAAAATATAATAATTTCAGAACTGGATGATTGCTAATGACTCTGACGTGAAAGATGGATAATGTGGCAAGTACACATTGGGGTAGAAGTTAATGACATAATACAAGTGTCATATGACATAATACAAGTGTCATAGTGTAACACAATGAAAACAAGAAAGAAAAGCCTGACAAATACTGTGTGCATCAAGGGGTGTATGCCATAAAGTAAGGTCAGACGTGAGTAACTTACATAACTGGTGCCTGGCAATACCATCTGTTCACAGCACTGGAAGACTGAGTGTTATGTTTCTACGAGTGCTTGGGCTAGGTATCAGAATTAGTTGTTAAGAGGGGTTAATAGGTGGGAGATGATTTACTTTTAAGTATATATGCATGATTGTAGATGTATGTTTGTACTTGTCTACTTAGGAGTGATTAACATAGCATTACAGTTATGGCACTGAAAAAGTGGGCACTTCAAATTTCAAGATCACATTTCTAGGGGGAAGATATAGAAAGGGGAGGGTGCTTACTGTTACACTGCTAAATTCTAAATAATGGCTACCAAATAAATTCTGAGCACATGCTGCGTACGTCTTGGTGACAAAGCTGAATATGCCACAGTGCAGTACTGAAGGTCTTATTCTACCACGTTATTACAAAAATAAATAAATAAATAAATTATAGTACATAACTACACACAGATGGTCATGTTGTGTAACCCTGTTACATATCTCTACTCTCTATGCCATCTAGTAGCCAACACCTCTGCTTTGTGTGCTCTCTGCTAGCCTGCTACAGCAGTTAACTGCTGAGCTCCAAGACTTGTCACATAACCATAATCCTGCTAAGGGGTAAGGTAGTAACACACCTTATCAGCAGCAGTTACACAAGGGCAGACTTGCATATATGAGCAACAGCAAGTGCTATAGAGCTCCTGTAAACATCCAACATAAATCTTACTTTGCAGCCTTTATGCACGAGAAATACTTTGAGTACTTTATTTTATGCAAATTAACCATTATTAACCACATCAGCAATTCAGCTATTAAAAAATATAAAACTGCATACATGATAAGTTACTTATGGTTAGTGCAACAGTTAGCGCATATAAATAAATATAACACACACTTGTGATTAATGCAGTATTTAACACACACATACATATATTGAGAATGCAGCTATAACACTGTTTCCTAGATGACATAGGCTCCTAAATGGACCTTGGCTAATGAATAACAACCACTCTATAACCCTCATGGATCTGTGGTGGTGCATTTTAACACTACCCTGTCCCAGAGTGAGATAGCCATTGATTGAGTATTTGGACTAGTCAAAGCCCATTTCTCTTGCCTGTAAGAAATATGTAATGATGTGGTTAATGGTACCTGTGACAGGTTTATGACTTTGTATTAAAGATGTGATGCCCATACTTACCAGCTGACAATGATGGAGTGTCTGATTCATAGGTTCATAGATTCATAGATAGGTGCTAGGCTATTGGCCCTAGGGCCTATATAAGCCCAGCCAAAAAGGTACCCTGGTTTTTGCCACCCAAGAAAATTATTTTCCTGTGCCCCTGCCGAGCAGAGCCAGGGGTGAGTTTCATATTTCCCATCCAATCATCAAGATTTTTCTTGAAGAGTGCTAATGAGGAGCTTTGTTTGATATAGATAGGTAGCTTGTTCCAGAGTATGGGAAGTCTCTGGGACAGGAATCTATCCCTCCAGCATGTTCTGTTTATTGTGGTGACAAAATTTAGGTCCCTAGAGCATGTAGCTCGGAGGGATTGGGATTTCTTTAAGTGGAGAATGTCCAACACCTCTGGGTTTGACATGGCTTTGTATGTTAGGCAGAGATTGCCTCTGAGTAGGCGATATGCAACAGAGTAAAGCTGGAGTTTTTTGAGATGGTCTGCTTAGGGCATCTGTTTGAGGCTGATAATCCTCTTTGTGAGGTATTTCTGTGGCCTTTCCAGCTGTTGTAGATGTCTTGTGAGGTTCATATCAAAAGGGACGTTGTATTCTATAATGGGTCTAATGAGTGATGAGTAGAGGGGAACAATGACCTCTTTTTTCCTGGATGAGAAACCTTTTGTGATGAGATGTGCCACGTAGAAAGATTTCCTGACTACTGTGGCGATGTGATTATCAAAGGAGAGGCTACTGTCCATCTGTGTCCCAAGGTCTCTTATCATACTTTCGGTGTTAAGTAGACTACCGCCTATGTGGTAGTTCATGGTTACAGATTTTTTACCAAAGGAGATGCCAATGCACTTTTTGGCATTGAGCTTGAGGCCATGGCTTTGACACCAGGCATCTGTCTCAGTGAGGCCCTTTTGTAGGATGTCCACATAATTAGGAGTTTCGATCATGTCTCCCAGTTTGCAGTCATCTGCGAACTTCATTAGCCAAGGACCTTCTGTGTTAGCCTGTACTTCAGAGAAGTAGATACCAAACAGGAGAGGACCCAGGACTGAACCTTGTGATACTCCACTTGTCACTGGTCTGAAGTTGGATTTAAAGTCTGCTGCTTTCACAGTGTGGGTTCTGTCAGTGAGCCAGTTGGCAACCCATCTTGTGACATAGGGATTTATACCTAGTTTAGTGAGTTTATCTATAATTCCAGAGTGGGGGATGGTGTCGAAAGCCTTGGCGAGATCTAGATAGGCTGTGTGAACCACCTTACCCTTGTCTACGGCTTTGCTGACTACTTCAAAAAAGTCTATCAGGTTTAGGAGATGTGGTCTGCCTTTTACAAACCCAAACTGGGTGGGGTCCAGAGTGTGGAGATTACCAATGTCTTTGTTTATAAGTTCCATGATGATACATTCCATGGCCTTGCAGACCAGGCTCATCAGGCTAATGGGGCAGTAGTTCCCGGAGTCCGTGGTGAATTCCCCTTTGTGGAGTGGGATAACCATCACTGTGCGCCATTCAGTGGGCACAAAGCCTGAGGTGAGGATATGATTGAACATGGTACTTGGGTGGGATTCCAGTTCATTCTGTAGTTTGTGTGGAACGCAGCCTGGGATGTTGTCAGGTCCCATGGATGCTGTGTTCTTGGCTTTGGAGAGTGTGCTTTTTACCTGTGCAGCTGTGATTACAGGAAATTTGCATTCTTCTGGTATAGAGCTGAGCCCTTTAGGGTATGACAGGGAGGTAGCATTAGCACTGAACCTATCTGCCAGGATGTTGGCAATATCAGTTGGTTCTGTATATTTAGTGCCATTGTGCTGTAACTCAGAGCAGATCTGAGTGTTGCCATTGAGATTCTTGATATAGCTATAGAATGCTTTATGGTTGTCTTTAGAATCAGTGGCAATTTTGTTTTCGTAACTATCTTGGAGGATTTTATGAGGGATCTCAGCTTCTTACTGAGGCTGACCATGGAGTTCCTCCAATCATGGGATTTTACTCTTTTTTGCAACTGTTACTTTCTTCTGTTGTAGAGTTTGTTTATGGCAGGGGACCTCCAAATAGTACAACCTCTGTGAGTGAGGCAGCTGCAGGGTCCCAAAGAGCAAAGTATTCAAACAAAAAGAAAATAGGACCAGCATACAAGGCACCTTAAAAATAAATTTATTGATTGAGGTTCTTGAAAAATGCACCGGTTTCGGCAAATATTTAACAAAGCCTTCTTCAGTGTTTAAAAAAACAACAAAAAAAGAACCAGTATTTAAATACTCAAGTGAGTCATGTGCTTAATTACATATGCTCATTCAGACCTGGCATAAAGAGCCCACCAAGTTTAATAATCCATTTTTTCTCCATTGAATTTAATAAATTATGCCAACCTGATTTGTTATGCCTGGATCTTCTAATTTTATCAATAACGGTAAAACTAAAAGTAGCCTTTGGATGTACCAAAGAATGTTTATATAAAGCACTGGTGTCTCTCTTGTGTCTGATATAACTAAAGTGTTCAGAGAGTCGAAGCTTCAAGGGTCTGGAGGTTTGGCCAATATAGAATGCAAGACATGTGCATTTGGCCAAATAAATGACCCAGTCTGAGGAACAGTTAGCAAAAAATGTTATATTGAATACTTGAGAGGTGTTTTGACTGCTGAAACTGGTGGTTTTGAGTATGATGTTACAATAGATACAGTGTCCACAAGGGAAGCAACCAATTAATGGATCCCCTGATAATGTGGTCTGGATACTTTTGGTACCTTTCTTCTAAAGATGTTTAAAGTGATTTAAAAAAGGCAGATAAATGTTCGCCTTTCCAAAAAGAAAACAAACATCTGTCTCCAAGAATGTCCTGAAGTCTAGGTTTACATGTTAATATGTTCCAATTATGTTGAACAATTTGCATCAATATGTTGGTATTCCGACCATATGTGGGGATAAATCTAGGTGTTACTGAAGGTGATTTGTGTCTAGTTTTGTAATGAAGCAATTCAGTGCGTTCCATCTGGTCAACTGTGTGTTTGGTATGTAATAGTTGACCCATTTTATACCCACGGTCATGGAATCGATGTACTAAATCATCTCTGAAGTGTCTATTAGTGTGCTAATCAGAACAAATGCATTTAATGCACATGAACTGTGATTTGGGAATGTTTTTGCAGATGTGAGGAGGATGAAATCCGGTTGCATGGAGAAGTGAATTATTTTGGGGGAATTTACGATGAATTTCTGTAGTCAGCATATGATCAGATGCATGGCAAACCAATACATCTAAGAAAATAATTTTATATCTATCATAGCTGACAGAAAATTCAATCCCCCATTTATTTTCGTTCAAATAAGAAACAAATTCCGAAAGGTTTTCTTTATTCGCTCTCCATTCCAACCAGCTGTCATCCAAATATCTGCTCCAAATGTCCATTTCAACCATGTAAATGTTATGAGAGTTGTCGTAAATAACCTGTTCTTCAAAGTATGCCATGAACAAATCGGCATATATGGGTGCAAAAGATGCACCCACAGCTGTCCCCTTGGTTTGTAAATAGCATTTGTCTTTGTAAAGAAACACATTTTTTGTTAAAATGTGTTCTGTTACGCACAATAAAAGGGTGTTGAAACCGGGCTTGTATATTTCAGTTTTGTTGAGCCAGTATTCCAATGCCTCTAGGCCAGCCAATGTGGTATGTTGGTATATAATGATTTTACATCCAATGTGCAAAGTAACCAGCCGGGCTCAAGCTGTGTATCAGAGATAATCTGTAAAAATTCCGTGATATCTTGAATTCTAGAACGGACACATTGTAAAAGCGGCTTAAGAAATTTGGTAAGGAATAGAGATAATGGTTCTGTTAATGAATTTCTACCTGAAACAATGGGTCTACCGGGTGAGTGTTGAAGGTCCTTGCATATTTTAGGTAGGAAATAGATGTATTGTGGACAAGGGTTGGCAATGGTGAGTTGATGCTGTGTGTTTTGAGTGATGATACCTTCTGCAACAGCTAAACTAAGGAAAGAATCAATCTGCTCCTTGAATACTGGTGTTGGACCAATGGTGAGTTCTGAGTAATAGTGTGTGTGTTGGATAATTGGTTCAGTGCTTCATGATCATATTGTAATGTGTCCTGAATCACTATAGAACCACCTTTGTCAGCACCAATTATGACTAGATTGTGATTGTTTGCCAATGTGTTGATATTTTCCATGCAAATGTTGGATACATTATTAGGTAATGGTGTAATTGATCTAAATTGAAAATGTAGATCTTTGATAATGGCTTGTTGAAACATGTAAACTTGGTGATTCATAGGTGGCATGAACGAAGATTTATGGTATTTAAATTCATCAGAGATCTTTGTTTCTTGTTCCTGGAAAAAATAGTTTAAGGTTAAGATTTCTACAAAATGAAACAATATCTTGAACAAAACTTTCTTCAGAAACAAAAAAAACAGGGATGAATGATAATCCTTTATTAAGAATGTCAATTTCAGAGGAGGAGAGGACATGTGATGAAATATTAGTGATGTTTACAGTGGTATTTTGGTCACAAACATCTCTAATAGCGTTTCCATGTTGTCCACATCTTTAATGTCCCCCCCCCGTCCTACGTGTAAATCCTGTGAGGTGACAGAATTTCTTCTCTTGGATACTGGTGAGCCTGTGGCACCCCCTGAATCAGTGTCAAGATATGAGGATGAATATTCATCAGCTGAAGTGTCAGTATAGTTATATGTGCCTTTCTTAAGGATATATTTAGTCTGTTTCCTCTTGGGATAGGTACGATTCGAAGGAGAAAATCGTACATGTTTGTTTTTGTTTGTAAAATTGAAGGGATCCCCTCTGGTATAATCATCTAAATCCCTTTGGAACTTTTTCCTTTTCCTATCCTTAACCTGTGATTCCAATGTCATAAGTTCCTTGCTTATGTTCTTGATACTATTTGTATATATGGTCTGACCCTCAAATTGCTTGGCCTTGTCACTAAGAGAAGAAATGGCAGGGGGCCACCAGATTGGCTTCCTTTTTTGGAGGATAGCATCTTGGATCTGTTAGGGATAGCACTATCCATGCACTTGTGTTAAGTGCTTATAAAGTGCATTTGTGTAGGATTCAACAGTCGTACCATTGATTGAGTATTTGGACTAGTCAAAGCCCATTTCTCTTGCCTGTAAGAAATATGTAATGATGTGGTTAATGGTACCTGTGACAGGTTTATGACTTTGTATTAAAGATGTGATGCCCATACTTACCAGCTGACAATGATGGAGTGTCTGATTCATAGGTTCATAGATTCATAGATAGGTGCTAGGCTATTGGCCCTAGGGCCTATATAAGCCCAGCCAAAAAGGTACCCTGGTTTTTGCCACCCAAGAAAATTATTTTCCTGTGCCCCTGCCGAGCAGAGCCAGGGGTGAATTTCATATTTCCCATCCAATCATCAAGATTTTTCTTGAAGAGTGCTAATGAGGAGCTTTGTTTGATATAGATAGGTAGCTTGTTCCAGAGTATGGGAAGTCTCTGGGACAGGAATCTATCCCTCCAGCATGTTCTGTTTATTGTGGTGACAAACTTTAGGTCCATAGAGCATGTAGCTCGGAGGGATTGGGATTTCTTTAAGTGGAGAATGTCCAACACCTCTGGGTTTGACATTGCTTTGTATGTTAGGCAGAGATTGCCTCTGAGTAGGCGATATGCAACAGAGTAAAGCTGGAGTTTTTTGAGATGGTCTGCTTAGGGCATCTGTTTGAGGCTGGTAATCCTCTTTGTGAGGTATTTCTGTGGCCTTTCCAGCTGTTGTAGATGTCTTGTGAGGTTCATATCAAAAGGGACGTTGTATTCTATAATGGTTCTAATGAGTGATGAGTAGAGGGGAACAATGACCTCTTTTTTCCTGGATGAGAAACCTTTTGTGATGAGATGTGCCACGTAGAAGGATTTCCTGACTACTGTGGCGATGTGATTATCAAAGGAGAGGCTACTGTCCACCTGTGTCCCAAGGTCTCTTATCATACTTTCGGTGTTAAGTAGACTACCGCCTATGTGGTAGTTCATAGGTACAGATTTTTTACCAAAGGAGATGCCAATGCACTTTTTGGCATTGAGCTTGAGGCCATGGCTTTGACACCAGGCATCTGTCTCAGTGAGGCCCTTTTGTAGGATGTCCACATAATTAGGAGTTTCGATCATGGCTCCCAGTTTGCAGTCATCTGCGAACTTCATTAGCCAAGGACCTTCTGTGTTAGCCTGTACTTCAGAGAAGTAGATACCAAACAGGAGAGGACCCAGGACTGAACCCTGTGATACTCCACTTGTCACTGGTCTGAAGTTGGATTTAAAGTCTGCTGCTTTCACAGTGTGGGTTCTGTCAGTGAGCCAGTTGGCAACCCATCTTGTGACATAGGGATTTATACCTAGTTTAGTGAGTTTATCTATAATTCCAGAGTGGGGGATGGTGTCAAAAGCCTTGGCGAGATCTAGATAGGCTGTGTGAACCACCTTACCCTTGTCTACGGCTTTGCTGACTACTTCAAAAAAGTCTATCAGGTTTAGGAGATGTGGTCTGCCTTTTACAAACCCAAACTAGGTGGGGTCCAGAGTGTGGAGATTACCAATGTCTTTGTTTATAAGTTCCATGATGATACATTCCATGGCCTTGCAGACCAGGCTCATCAGGCTAATGGGGCAGTAGTTCCCGGAGTCCGTGGTGAATTCCCCTTTGTGGAGTGGGATAACCATCACTGTGCGCCATTCAGTGGGCACAAAGCCTGAGGTGAGGATATGATTGAACATGGTACTTGGGTGGGATTCCAGTTCATTCTGTAGTTTGTGTGGAACGCAGCCTGGGATGTTGTCAGGTCCCATGGATGCTGTGTTCTTGGCTTTGGAGAGTGTGCTTTTTACCTGTGCAGCTGTGATTACAGGAAATTTGCATTCTTCTGGTATAGAGCTGAGCCCTTTAGGGTATGACAGGGAGGTAACATTAGCACTGAACCTATCTGCCAGGATGTTGGCAATATCAGTTGGTTCTGTATATTTAGTGCCATTGTGCTGTAACTCAGAGCAGATCTGAGTGTTGCCATTGAGATTCTTGATATAGCTATAGAATGCTTTATGGTTGTCTTTAGAATCAGTGGCAATTTTGTTTTCGTAACTATCTTGGAGGATTTTATGAGGGATCTCAGCTTCTTACTGAGGCTGACCATGGAGTTCCTCCAATCATGGGATTTTACTCTTTTTTGCAACTGTTACTTTCTTCTGTTGTAGAGTTTGTTTATGGCAGGGGACCTCCAAATAGTACAACCTCTGTGAGTGAGGCAGCTGCAGGGTCCCAAAGAGCAAAGTATTCAAACAAAAAGAAAATAGGACCAGCATACAAGGCACCTTAAAAATAAATTTATTGATTGAGGTTCTTGAAAAATGCACCGGTTTCGGCAAATATTTAACAAAGCCTTCTTCAGTGTTTAAAAAAACAACAAAAAAAGAACCAGTATTTAAATACTCAAGTGAGTCATGTGCTTAATTACATATGCTCATTCAGACCTGGCATAAAGAGCCCACCAAGTTTAATAATCCATTTTTTCTCCATTGAATTTAATAAATTATGCCAACCTGATTTGTTATGCCTGGATCTTCTAATTTTATCAATAACGGTAAAACTAAAAGTAGCCTTTGGATGTACCAAAGAATGTTTATATAAAGCACTGGTGTCTCTCTTGTGTCTGATATAACTAAAGTGTTCAGAGAGTCGAAGCTTCAAGGGTCTGGAGGTTTGGCCAATATAGAATGCAAGACATGTGCATTTGGCCAAATAAATGACCCAGTCTGAGGAACAGTTAGCAAAAAATATTATATTGAATACTTGAGAGGTGTTTTGACTGCTGAAACTGGTGGTTTTGAGTATGATGTTACAATAGATACAGTGTCCACAAGGGAAGCAACCAATTAATGGATCCCCTGATAATGTGGTCTGGATACTTTTGGTACCTTTCTTCTAAAGATGTTTAAAGTGATTTAAAAAAGGCAGATAGATGTTCGCCTTTCCAAAAAGAAAACAAACATCTGTCTCCAAGAATGTCCTGAAGTCTAGGTTTACATGTTAATATGTTCCAATTATGTTGAACAATTTGCATCAATATGTTGGTATTCTGACCATATGTGGGGATAAATCTAGGTGTTACTGAAGGTGATTTGTGTCTAGTTTTGTAATGAAGCAATTCAGTGCATTCCATCTGGTCAGCTGTGTGTTTAGTAATGTAATAGTTGACCCATTTTATACCCACGGTCATGGAATCAATGTACTAAATCATCTCTGAAGTGTCTATAAGTGTGCTGATCAGAACAAATGCATTTAATGCGCATGAACTGTGATTTGGGAATGTTTTTGCAGATGTGAGGAGGATGAAATCCGGTTGCATGGAGAAGTGAATTATTTTGGGGGAATTTACGATGAATTTCTGTAGTCAGCATATGATCAGATGCATGGCAAACCAATACATCTAAGAAAATAATTTTATATCTATCATAGCTGACAGAAAATTCAATCCCCCATTTATTTTCGTTCAAATAAGAAACAAATTCCGAAAGGTTTTCTTTATTCGCTCTCCATTCCAACCAGCTGTCATCCAAATATCTGCTCCAAATGTCCATTTCAACCATGTAAATGTTATGAGAGTTGTCGTAAATAACCTGTTCTTCAAAGTATGCCATGAACAAATCGGCATATATGGGTGCAAAAGATGCACCCACAGCTGTCCCCTTGGTTTGTAAATAGCATTTGTCTTTGTAAAAACACATTTTTGTTAAAATGTGTTCTGTTACGCACAATAAAAGGGTGTTGAAACCGGGCTTGTATATTTCAGTTTTGTTGAGCCAGTATTCCAATGCCTCTAGGCCAGCCAATGTGGTATGTTGGTATATAATGATTTTACATCCAATGTGCAAAGTAACCAGCCGGGCTCAAGCTGTGTATCAGAGATAATCTGTAAAAATTCCGTGATATCTTGAATTCTAGAACGGACACATTGTAAAAGGGGCTTAAGAAATTTGGTAAGGAATAGAGATAATGGTTCTGTTAATGAATTTCTACCTGAAACAATGGGTCTACCGGGTGAGTGTTGAAGGTCCTTGCATATTTTAGGTAGGAAATAGATGTATTGTGGACAAGGGTTGGCAATGGTGAGTTGATGCTGTGTGTTTTGAGTGATGATACCTTCTGCAACAGCTAAACTAAGGAAAGAATCAATCTGCTCCTTGAATACTGGTGTTGGACCAATGGTGAGTTCTGAGTAATAGTGTGTGTGTTGGATAATTGGTTCAGTGCTTCATGATCATATTGTAATGTGTCCTGAATCACTATAGAACCACCTTTGTCAGCACCAATTATGACTAGATTGTGATTGTTTGCCAATGTGTTGATATTTTCCATGCAAATGTTGGATACATTATTAGGTAATGGTGTAATTGATCTAAATTGAAAATGTAGATCTTTGATAATGGCTTGTTGAAACATGTAAACTTGGTGATTCATAGGTGGCATGAACGAAGATTTATGGTATTTAAATTCATCAGAGATCTTTGGTTCTTGTTCCTGGAAAAAATAGTTTAAGGTTAAGATTTCTACAAAATGAAACAATATCTTGAACAAAACTTTCTTCAGAAACAAAAAAAACAGGGATGAATGATAATCCTTTATTAAGAATGTCAATTTCAGAGGAGGAGAGGACATGTGATGAAATATTAGTGATGTTTACAGTGGTATTTTGGTCACAAACATCTCTAATAGCGTTTCCATGTTGTCCACATCTTTAATGTCCCCCCCCCTCCTACGTGTAAATCCTGTGAGGTGACAGAATTTCTTCTCTTGGATACTGGTGAGCCTGTGGCACCCCCTGAATCAGTGTCAAGATATGAGGATGAATATTCATCAGCTGAAGTGTCAGTATAGTTATATGTGCCTTTCTTAAGGATATATTTAGTCTGTTTCCTCTTGGGATAGGTACGATTCGAAGGAGAAAATCGTACATGTTTGTTTTTGTTTGTAAAATTGAAGGGATCCCCTCTGGTATAATCATCTAAATCCCTTTGGAACTTTTTCCTTTTCCTATCCTTAACCTGTGATTCCAATGTCATAAGTTCCTTGCTTATGTTCTTGATACTATTTGTATATATGGTCTGACCCTCAAATTGCTTGGCCTTGTCACTAAGAGAAGAAATGGCAGGGGGCCACCAGATTGGCTTCCTTTTTTGGAGGATAGCATCTTGGATCTGTTAGGGATAGCACTATCCATGCACTTGTGTTAAGTGCTTATAAAGTGCATTTGTGTAGGATTCAACAGTCGTACCTCTATTGTCCGTCTGCATGGGTGTTGTGAAGTTTTCCACTTCTGTATTGAGAAGTGTAAAGTTGGCTTTGGAGACATTTTTTACGGTGGTTTCCCTAATGGGGGGTGGGGGCAGGATGTGGATGTCTAGGGTGATTAGCTTGTGATTGGATCTGACCAATGAGGAATTGACCTCTGGTGTGGAACACTGGTCACCCATGTTGGTAATGACCAGGTCTGGGATATTGCTGCCCCTGGTAGGGGTGTGGATAAGTTGATCCAAGGCACTGGAGTTTATGAATTCCAGAAAACATTGAGGAAAAGTGTTGTTACATGAGTATTTTTCCCAGTTAATGTTGGGGTAGTTGAAATTGCCCATTATTCGGGTGTTGGGTTGTATCCTAATATTTTCCAGTGTATCAAGAAATGAGGAGTGGGAAACCTGGGGCATGGTGGGGGGTCTGTAGCAAGTTACAGTTTGGATTGTGGTCTTGCTCAGAGTTAGTTGCACTTGGATAATATGGATGCATTATGCTGAGCACATAGCCAGGAGGTGTGGATATCCTTAATGAATATGGACACACGTCCTCCTTTAGTGTTTCAGTCCAGGTTAGGGTTTCCAACAGTGTATCAATGATGAGGAAATATTTCAGTGTTATATGTACACAGATACTATGAGAAGTACACCTATCCTGAAATTAGCAATACCAGTCAAACACTAATCATCTGTAATGCTTATATATGGATAATGTAGGCGTCTGAGGTAAATGAAGGTGCTGGTGTTAACTCCACCTTGAATAATTCCTGCATCATTCTGTTCTGCTGAAAATTATTGCCCCTTATAGAGAGAAGGTACTTCATTATCCAGTGTTAAAGGTTAGTCCGTGGAAGGCCTACCATCTGTGCTGCTACAGGCAACCATATTCTGCTTAGCTTTTGTCCTGGCTTTATGTTAAAAATGAGATGTTGCATTTTACACTACAACTATAAAATGTTGCATGCACTGTAAGAAATCAACGTTCGATTCTAAGTTAGACCGTCTTCTGTGTGGCGACATGCGTGGATGGGTGTTCCTTCAGTGAAGGTTGTGGGTTAGGCCCAGCAAGCCAGCACGTAAAAATCTACTGCCAATCATTAGCGGACCGGAGTTCCACTGTGGCGACCCCTAACCGGGAAAAGCCGAAAGACACAAACAAGGAAGAGTTTGCTCTGCTAGTTAAGGTGAATACAAGGTACATGGACTACTGTTTCCAGGTTTGCTTTAGATATCAGATCTTGTTTTTGTAGATGTTTTTGTGTCAGAAGCTTTATGATCAGCAACTCCAGGTCCTTAAATATTACCAAATCTAGGCAAATTTCAAAGTTACACATCCAAGGAAAAAATCTCAACCTTTTGCTCTACTAAACATTAGAACAGTGATAGCAAACCTGTAATGACTGGTCAGTAGCATGCCCCAGTATCGTCTTTGTCTTTATTACAATTATGTTCAAATGACTTCAGATTAGCTAGATGAGAGTAGAATGTTTGTACATCTCCCTAATATCATCCTCCAGAAGGGTCTCACTGAGATGGATACCTGGTGTCAAAATCATGGCCTCAAGCTAAATGCCAAAAAGTGCATAGTCATCCCCTTTGGAAAAAACAAAGTACCCGTGAACTACCACATACATGGTAGCCCCCTAAATACAGAAAATGTAATAAGGGATCTGGGGACCCAAGTACATAGTAATCTCTCCTTTGATAATCATATTGCCAAGGTGGTTAGAAAATCCTTCTATGTGGCCCACTTAATCACAAAAGGGTTCGCATCTAGAACAAAAGAGGTTATTGTGCCCCTCTACTCATCACTCATCAGACCTATCATAGAGTACAACGCCCCTTTTGGGATGTACCTTAAAAGACACCTGCAACAGCTGGAAAGACCACAGCAGTACCTCACCAAGAGGATTACTGGCCTCAAACAGATGCCCTATGCAGCCTGACTGAAGAAACTCCAGCTGTACTCAGTTGCATACTGCTTACTCAGACATGATCTCTGCCTGACATACAATGCCATGTCCAACCCAGAATTGATGGGCATGCTCCACCTAAAAAAAAACAAATCACAGAGAGCCACTCGCTCTAGGGATCTAAACCTCACCACAATGATAAATAGGAATTGCTGGAGGGATAGATTCCTATCCCTGAGACTCCCCATGCTTTGGAACAGGATTCCAATCTACATTAGGCAGAGCCCCTCACTAACACTCTTCAAGAGAAACCTTGACGAGTGGATGGGAAACAGAAAATTTACCCCGCGGATCACTGCAGTGGCTCTGCTGGACAGAGGCACAGGGAACTAATGGCTCTTCTGGACAGAGGCACAGGGAACTAATCTAAGGGGGTGGTGAAAGCTAACACATTCTGGCTAGGCTTACAGATGCCCTCTGGCAGATAGCCTAGTACTTCCCTATGAACCTATGAACCTATGACCTGTGCAAGTTGGAACATGTGCAGTGTGATAAATAAGGAGCAAATATCGATCCCTTCTGAAATCCCCAAGTCAGCAGGCAGCTGTAGAAAAATGTCAATCCAAAATCACTTGCTTTGATTGCAAGGAAAAGTAAGAGGTGAGTTGAGCAACAACCGTGGAATAAATCCCATAGTGATTGCACAGGCTGATAAAAAAGATTTCAGTATCTACAGCACCAAATGCAGCTGAAACACTGAGGAGAGCCAGGGTGGTATATATGCACTGATCTGTTACTGCCATGAGGTTATTTATAACCCACAATGGGCAGATTTCTTTGCAAGCTTACATTTTATTAGCAGGTTTTTTGCTGAAACCAGTTTGAACTCAGAATGAATGTGTATGTTATGCTGGGATACAGCAGTAAGCACAGGTGAGGATAACCTTTCGGAAGGCAAAGTAATACTGAGGTTCTTATAAATGTTACACAGAATTAATAAAACAAGTTATGAAAAAGCTGAATCAGTAAAATATCTAAGAAAAAACATAATTTTTTTTATAATTGAGGTTCTACCTGGAACATTAAAATGAAATTTGGACTAGCTGTCCACATCTGTTTTGACCTGTTCCAGAAAAGGATTAAGATCTGAGTTTATGAACTGATTAAATATATGTGAAGTTTTTAATACCCATACATTTAATAGTGATATAATTTATTAAGAAATGTTTCAAAGCAGTACATATATTATTAATAAACTTCAGTCTGGTAGTATTGAAATAGATTTGTCAGTATATCAAAGTTGTAACCCAAAACCAGACTAAATTCTTGAATATTGTACAGTATCACAGGAGAAAAAAAATCAACATTTTGTTAAACAGAGCATAATACCATTAATAGTTGGGACTGTATTCTAGAAAATTTTGTAAAACCACAAGATGAAAAAAAAATCATGATTAGTTAAATAGGTATGAGATTATCAACAGCTGTGACTAGGATATAACAAAAGCTGTGATTAAAACGTCTTTGTTTATATAATGTATAGAAGAGGTCTGTTTATTTAATGGAGCAGAACAAGCTTTAAATATAAATTAAAAGAGTGAAAGAAAGCAATTTTGCCTAATATCCCTAATAATACTAACCTGAAATGACAGTTCAGCATTAATGACTAAATGAAGTAACTTCGATACAATCTGGCAACTTGTTTAATGCTACGGTGACATTTACTCTAGTTAATAAATAAAAACAAATGAAAATAATATTTTTATGTTCAGTGATGTATTTTATATTCGGAAGGATGGCGTAGCTATGGGCACTTCTTGTGCCAATAGCTATGCCAACCTGGTGATGGCAGATTGGGAAAAAGAGAAGTTATTGTCTTTGACTAGCTTTAAGGAACATGTCGTCTACTATACTTGTTTTGTGGACAACCTGTTCCTTATATGGACGGGTTCTGATGTTGAACTGTAGTGCTTTTATGAAGAAGTTCATTCATTAACGCAGTTTTTAAATTTTACGATGTAAAAATCTGACAATTGGATAGCTTTTTTGGATGTCTTTATAGAAAAGTTACACAAACAAAAAATGGCCAGTAAAAAGCAGACACGGATGCTGAAACAAATGAGAAGTCCTTTATTTCCAAAAATACTCAGACCGGTTTCGGCAGGAATTGCCTTCTTCAGTGTAGGACAGACATATGATGCCCTGTTATGAATGTTTAATATATACAAAAAATAATCCAATAGGCAAACAGAATATACAAAAGTCATGAATATTAATGTCAACTGATTAATCTAAAAACCAAAGTGTGCCATGAAGCCATATAACATTCACAAAGCCTAAAGAATAGAGAGATGCAACATGTCAACGCAAAAATGAACTGTCATAAGATAAATGCAGACAAAAGTGAATTAAATAAGATAAGCAAGTAAATATTGATAAAAAAATGTTAATATGAACCAGTGACTGTTGTAGAGGGTATTACAAACCATATGGTAATAAGTTATAATGAATGTCAATCTATCATAACAAATATGGAAAAGAGAATAAAATTATAGAAGTAACTGGCATATGTATGGTATATAAGCATAAGGTGATATGCAGTGTTGGGTCCCCCCAAAAAATAGTGTATGTAAACCTGTGGTTGTAGAGGCCATTGATATAAAGATCATATGGCTAAACCAGCAAGCATGAATTCCATAAAGCATAACCCACAATAAAGTCACACAGAATAATATTAAGGTAATAGATGTAATGGGTGATTGAAAAAAACAGACAGTGTGCCAATATATAAAAAACAAACAAAACTGTCCAAATAATGGATCACTAAAAATGGTCATTAAGGCCAGGTGGAAAAAGACCCCCAAGAGTGACAATCCAGTATTTCTCTTTGTGATCCAAAATACCATTCCAACCCTGTTTATGACTACGATCACCCATGATACGATCAATAATCATGAAGGTGAATTTGGCTTGTGGATGTTTAAGAGTATGTTGGTACAAGGTATTAGTAGTTTTCTGATTTCTAATGTCACTTCGATGTTCATTGATTCTAGATCTAAGGGGCCTGGACGTTTGGCCAACATAAAAAGCCCCACAATGGCAGCTAGCAAGGTACACAACCCAATCACTGCCACAATTACCAAAGATTTTGATGTTAAATACTTGACTGGTATTACGACTAGAAAAGTCTTTGGATTTATTCATCTGTAGGCATGATCCGCAGTGACCACAGGGAAAAGAACCCATTAACTCCAGTCCATGTAATGTAAGTTGCTTGTGAGTGGCCCCCCCACTTCCTATATGTTTATAGTGGGACAAATGTGAACCCAATGTTTTGCCTCTTTTATAAGCAAAATGGCACTGTTGCCCCAGTAAAGATCTCAGTTGATCATTGGCAAGCAAGATGTTCCAATGTTTGTTGATGATGTTCCTTATCATATTGATGTTTCTACCAAAAGTAGTAATAAATCGAAGGGGGGCCCCAGAACTAGTGTCCTGCTCTGTTTTGTATTCCAATAACTTATCTCTGCTGATCTGGTTGACCCGGCATCTGGCTAAGTTGACATCCTTGTTATCATAACCCCTGCTGGTAAATCTCTGACACAAATCCATGCTAGCTGAGTAATATTCGGCCTCATTTGAACTAAGGCACTTGATACGCATAAATTGTGACACAGGAATACTCCTAATAGTATGGCATGGATGCATACTGGTGGCATGTAACAGAGTATTATATTGTGGGTATTTACGGAAAACCCTGGTTGATAATGTGAGGTCCTGGTTTTTGGTGACTGTGACATCCAAAAAGTTAATGGTCTCCTGATCATACGATAAGGAAAATTCCAGTCCCCATATATATTACCATTAAGGTATTCAACAAATTCCTGTAAATAACCCAAATCAGCACGCCATACTAACGAGCAGTCATCAAGATAACGGCGCCAGATGTCCATTTCAACCTGATATATATTGTGTGAAGTGTCATAAATCATGTACTCCTCGAAATAAGCCATGAAAAGATCAGCATAAATGGGAGCGAAGGACGCTCCCATGGCTGTACCTTGCAATTGCCAGTAACACTGGCCTTGAAAGTAAAACACGTTTTTGTTGAGTACATGTTCTGACAAACAGATGAGTAGAGTGTTGAATCCCGGTGTGTAGAGATTAGCCCTGTTCAACCAGTATTGGAGAGATTGTAGGCCTGCCCAGTGTGGAATACTAGTGTATAAGGCCTTGACATCCAAAGTGCACATATACCACCCTGGTTCTAACTGGGTTTCCTGGATAATCTGTAGAAATTGGGTTGTGTCCTGTAACATAGCCCTGACCAAGCCCAACAATGGTTTAAGGTATTTTGTAAGAAAGGCTGATAGAGGTTCCGTTAGTGATCCTGACCCAGACACATTGGGTCTACCAGGAGGTTTAGTTAATGATTTATGGATTTTCGGCAATAGATATAGAATCTGTTTGCAAGGTTCTGACACGGTTAAAGAGGATAGACATTTCTTAGTAATGATCCCTTCCTCAAAGGCAAGGTTTAGGAAGGAGTCAATTTCATGTTTAAAATTCGGAGTTGGATCTATGGGCATATGCATATAGCAAGTTTTGTCTGATAATTGTGACAGCCCTTCCTGTATATAGTCATCTAAATTGAGTACAACTACAGCACCTCCCTTGTCAGCAGGGAGAACCGCTATGTCTTTATTGTTACATAGTTGATCCAATGCCAACTTATCACATACAGTGAGGTTGTTTTGTAACATAGTGTGGCCATAGTTTTCAAAGTGGAGGTCCCTGCATACAGATTCCATGAAAATCGAAACATATTTGTTCATAGGTGGTTGAAACCCAGATCTACCAAACCTAAAATCATCTGATTTTTGAGAACAGTCATGAGCAAAAAATAATTTCAAATTGAGGTTGCGACAAAAAGCCTGAAGATCCTGGATAATGCGGTATTCTTGAGAGAAAAAAGCAGGTATATAGTTGAGGCCCCTGTTCAATAAGGCTGTTTGTTCTTCTGATAACTGAGTCCTGGAAAGATTTAGAACATTTTGATTAGATACCTGGGCTGTACTTATGTCAGAAAGTTGTTGAGCAAGCCCTGCAAAGAGATGTCCGGTGGTTCTTTTCTTGTGCTTCCTGCCCCCCTGATGCCCTGTGCCACGTCTAAAGGGATGTTTTTGTTACTTTTCTTTCTATTGGGTGATCCCCTATCAGAGACACCTTCACTATCTGTAAAGGATGACTCATCCCCTGATGTACTATTATAAAAACTGTCCCTGTTTTTCAAAATAGATCTAGGCCTCTTTTTAGTACGGTTAGGCCCTGACCCTGTTTGGTTAGTTTCAGCAAATCTCAAGGAACGGTTAATCTCAAAGGGTCGACCCCTTTTGTAATCTGAAAAATCTCTGTGGAACTTTTTGATTTTGCGTTCTTTGACAATTTTTTCATGTTCAGTCAAATCTTTGGATAGTTTTTTGATATTGTCTTGATATTTGGGGGAAGATTATAATTTGCTAACATCTGAACATAATGTCTTGATTTCCTGAATGTTCATGTCAACAATCCTTTCATAATATTGTAATAATATATTCACAAATAGCATGGACCCCACCTGTAACGCTTCCTTCCAGTCTTGATTTAGCTTATCATCTGGTCTCCCTACTAAGGGTTGGAGGTGTATTCTAAGCCCCCTAGGAGCCATTTTTTCAGAAGAGTAGGCTCGAAACAATTTAAGATGCCAAATATTGGATCTTAGTGTTTTGAATCCCTTGGTCAGGGAGTGAAAGAACATGTCACAATCCACAGATATGGATTGTTCAATAGTGTCCGGATTATTGCTTGGTGGTGTGTTGATCCCGAAAACACCTATATCCTCCCTATCAGCACATAATCTGGACAAAATACTATCCAGGTCCATGCTGTGAATAAATAGGGAGAGATAGCCCACACAACTGTAAAAGGGATAGATTATTAAATGTTAATTGAGAAACCTAAACGTACCAAAAAGAGGATATAGTCCAAATAGAAGTTATATTCCAAATTGGAAAAGGGATGATCCCAATGAGTGGCACAAAAACAAACGAAATGGGCAGAGAGCACACAAGAGTAACAAGAATCAATTTCTGGACAAAACAAATCTAATACCAAGGAATTAGATAATGAACACAGTGGAGTGGTATATAGACCAATGTTATAGCAATAAATAATACCCTCCAATAGGTCAAAATATTGTAACCCAGTTAATTGTTATATGTACTATGTTATTCAAGTACACCTGAAAGAAGAAGTAACATACTACACAAAATATAAAATCACTGTGTATGTGGGACCATTTATTCAGTGGAACAAAACAGTGAATGTGGATCTGGGGGGACCATATGCTTGATTACAATATTCGTGATATTGAAAGCTTCATATAATGTTTAAGAGGTTATTGTTCCTTATACATAGACAATGATACTGGGGACTGGTATATAAGAATGTTATTATTTGTATAAATATACAGTCCCAGATTAAAGATAAGGATTGTGTCCTCAGTGTTGTTACAATAGTGTCAGTTGTACATATATAGGTCAACTGAATATGCAATGTGGTTGGTCAAAAAAACATATCATGTAAAGGACATAAATCCACTTAGGTTAGTTAGTCTATTTGACAATGAAAGAAAACCAAAATATAAGTCAGTATATCCAAAAACCACCAACAACTCCCAATAGTAATGGTATAAATCCGTGGTAATTGGAAATATATGTAAAATTGCAAACACAGCATAAGTCGTTGTAAAAACGAAAGCTAATGCCAGATGATAAATGAAATACAAAGCTTATGAAGTTGGGGCAAGATAGATGCTAAAATATTGTTGTATCATCAGGCTACAGAGTGATAATGGTCAAAGAATAGCACTAATGGCCAAACTCAATTGGGTATGTTTAATACAATAAACCCTATAATATCAAAAAAACACGGGGGGCCATAAAAAAGGTTCACAAAGTAACACAAGTAATGTGCTTAGAATAGTGGGGTATAATCCAAACCAGTAAGCCTAGTCAGCAATAAAATCAAGAGTTGTTAAAGTAGTACTGTGTTAACATGACCTGAAAATACAACATAGTATAAGGTCATAAAATATATGTATCATACGGCCCACACTAACCATAAGTAAAAGAGAGCAAATAATATCGCTTTATCCCCGGAAAATCACCTAATGTGATGTAATATTCATAGACATATAGATTCCAGTCTCCAAAATAGACAATGGGACCAAATATAATCTAAACAATTGTAAGCCCTAGATGTGCCCTTAATGTGAAAGCATCACAAAGACAAGCAATGCCTAAAATCACAAAAGTATTGAGACATATGTTCCAACAACTTGAGCACATATGAAAACAATAATACTCAAAAACATAAGTATTCAGTTAAGGTAACAGATGTCACAAAGCCCAAAACATCAATAGGTAATATCAATGACAGATGGAGACCTGTAAGCCTCTATAACAAGTCCTTTAAGTCGTCCAAAAAAGATGGAAAATATCTGGAACAAGTTTTAGGTTACAACAAGGTATACCCAAATGGACAAAACATTGAGCGTTCCTCCTGTGTGTTGATCCGTCGCCTGGATGAGTGGCAGGTCCCAAGCGTAAACCCTCCGAACAACAGTATGTCCCACAACGAATATTACACTCGTAGTAACCAGTTAATGTCCACAAACCGGGAAATATGTTAAGATAATATCCTCACAGTTCTTGGTAAGCACTGATAAGTAGGTAAAAGACATAGTCCCCTACTAAAAAATTGCAGATTCCAAATAATGTGATACCGTTCACAACTGCCAAGCAAAAACTGAAAACAGTAACTGTTAGGCGAAGAGATACAGAGTGAAACTCTCCCACATCCAGATGTAGAGCTGTTCACAAAACTCACGCCAAAAACACGCTTACAAACTGGAGAAAATAGGCCCAGTGTCTCGTATTTTTTGGATTCCCATAAAACGAAAACACTGCTCGCAGAATATTGTAGTTAAATGATATGATCCAAAGTTAAATAATCACAAAATGTAGTAAAGTCAAAAGTGCTTACATATATGAAGAACCGAGGATTCGTGCAAAAATTGGTATCAACAGGCCTACTCGGTTGCGTCAAAACGGCATCGTCCTCAAAGAGCAAAAATCGATTGGCGACTGGCATAAAACATGACTTCCAACAACAGGAACAGAAAGATGTCCATAAGCATGAAGACTCCAGATTAAAATCAGAACCCTGCGGGTATGAGGTACAAAAAAAGCAAAAATGTAATCAGCCTTAGAAAAAGGAAGATACACATCCACTGCTCGGTCCCACAGCACAGCCACAATAGACTAGTCCAAACAACGTCCTATGCACGGGGGAATGCATGGCCACACCAATAGCTGCACAAACAAAAAATGGCCAGCAAAAAGCAGACACGGATGCTGAAACAAATGAGAAGTCCTTTATTTCCAAAAATACTCAGACCGGTTTCGGCAGGAATTGCCTTCTTCAGTGTAGGACAGACATATGATGCCCTGTTATGAATGTTTAATATATACAAAAAATAATCCAATAGGCAAACAGAATATACAAAAGTCATGAATATTAATGTCAACTGATTAATCTATAAACCAAAGTGTGCCATGAAGCCATATAACATTTACAAAGCCTAAAGAATAGAGAGATGCAACAAGTCAATGCAAAAATGAACTGTCATAAGATAAATGTAGACAAAAGTGAATTAAATAAGATAAGCAAGTAAATATTGATAAAAAAATGTTAATATGAACCAGTGACTGTTGTAGAGGGTATTACAAACCATATGGTAATAAGTTATAATGAATGTCAATCTATCATAACAAATATGGAAAAGAGAATAAAATTATAGAAGTAACTGGCATATGTATGGTATATAAGCATAAGGTGATATGCAATGTTGGGTCCCCCCAAAAAATAGTGTATGTAAACCTGTGGTTGTAGAGGCCATTGATATAAAGATCATATGGCTAAACCAGCAAGCATGAATTCCATAAAGCATAACCCACAATAAAGTCACACAGAATAATATTAAGGTAATAGATGTAATGGGTGATTGAAAAAAACAGACAGTGTGCCAATATATAAAAAACAAACAAAACTGTCCAAATAATGGATCACTAAAAATGGTCATTAAGGCCAGGTGGAAAAAGACCCCCAAGAGTGACAATCCAGTATTTCTCTTTGTGATCCAAAATACCATGCCAACCCTGTTTATGACTACGATCACCCATGATACGATCAATAATCATGAAGGTGAATTTGGCTTGTGGATGTTTAAGAGTATGTTGGTACAAGGCATTAGTAGTTTTCTGATTTCTAATGTCACTTTGATGTTCATTGATTCTAGATCTAAGGGGCCTGGACGTTTGGCCAACATAAAAAGCCCCACAATGGCAGCTAGCAAGGTACACAACCCAATCACTGCCACAATTACCAAAGATTTTGATGTTAAATACTTGACTGGTATTATAACTAGAAAAGTCTTTGGATTTATTCATCTGTAGGCATGATCCACAGTGACCACAGGGAAAAGAACCCATTAACTCCAGTCCATGTAATGTAAGTTGCTTGTGAGTGGCCCCCCCCTTCCTATATGTTTATAGTGGGACAAATGTGAACCCAATGTTTTGCTTCTTTTATAAGCAAAATGGCACTGTTGCCCCAGTAAAGATCTCAGTTGATCATTGGCAAGCAAGATCGTATGATCAGGAGACCATTAGCTTTTTGGATGTCACAGTCACCAATAACCAGGACCTCACATTATCTACCAAGGTTTTCCGTAAATACCCACAATATAATACTCTGTTACATGCCACCAGTATGCATCCACGCCATACTATTAGGAGTATTCCTATGTCACAATTTATGCGTATCAAGCGCCTTAGTTCAAATGAGGCCGAATATTACTCAGCTAGCATGGATTTGTGTCAGAGATTTACCAGCAGGGGTTATGATAACAAGGATGTCAACTTAGCCAGATGCCGGGTCAACCAGATCAGCAGAGATAAGTTATTGGAATACAAAACAGAGCAGGACACTAGTTCTGGGGCCCCCCTTCGATTTATTACTACTTTTGGTAGAAACATCAATATGATAAGGAACATCATCAACAAACATTGGAACATCTTGCTTGCCAATGATCAACTGAGATCTTTACTGGGGCAACAGTGCTGTTTTGCTTATAAAAGAGGCAAAACATTGGGTTCACATTTGTCCCACTATAAACATATAGGAAGGGGGGGCCACTCACAAGCAACTTACATTACATGGACTGGAGTTAATGGGTTCTTTTCCCTGTGGTCACTGCAGATCATGCCTACAGATGAATAAATCCAAAGCCTTTTCTAGTCGTAATACCAGTCAAGTATTTAACATCAAAATCTTTGGTAATTGTGGCAGTGATTGGGTTGTGTACCTTGCTAGCTGCCATTGTGGGGCTTTTTATGTTGGCCAAACTTCCAGGCCCCTTAGATCTAGAATCAATGAACATCGAAGTGACATTAGAAATCAGAAAACTACTAATGCCTTGTACCAACATACTCTTAAACATCCACAAGCCAAATTCACCTTCATGATTATTGATCGTATCATGGGTGATCGTAGTCATAAACAGGGTTGGCATGGTATTTTGGATCACAAAGAGAAATACTGAATTGTCACTCTTGGGGGTCTTTTTCCACTTGGCCTTAATGACCATTTTTAGTGATCCATTATTTGGACAGTTTTGTTTGTTTTTTATATATTGGCACACTGTCTGTTTTTTTCAATCACCCATTACATCTATTACCTTAATATTATTCTGTGTGACTTTATTGTGGGTTATGCTTTATGGAATTCATGCTTGCTGGTTTAGCCATATGATCTTTATATCAATGGCCTCTACAACCACAGGTTTACATACACTATTTTTTGGGGGGACCCAACATTGCATATCACCTTATGCTTATATACCATACATATGCCAGTTACTTCTATAATTTTATTCTCTTTTCCATATTTGTTATGATAGATTGACATTCATTATAACTTATTACCATATGGTTTGTAATACCCTCTACAACAGTCACTGGTTCATATTAACATTTTTTTATCAATATTTACTTGCTTATCTTATTTAATTCACTTTTGTCTACATTTATCTTATGACAGTTCATTTTTGCATTGACTTGTTGCATCTCTCTATTCTTTAGGCTTTGTGAATGTTATATGGCTTCATGGCACACTTTGGTTTTTAGATTAATCAGTTGACATTAATATTCATGACTTTTGTATATTCTGTTTGCCTATTGGATTATTTTTGTATATATTAAACATTCATAACAGGGCATCATATGTCTGTCCTACACTGAAGAAGGCAATTCCTGCCGAAACCGGTCTGAGTATTTTTGGAAATAAAGGACTTCTCATTTGTTTCAGCATCCGTGTCTGCTTTTTGCTGGCCATTTTTTGTTTGTGCAGCTATTGGTGTGGCCGTGCATTCCCCCGTGCATAGGACGTTGTTTGGACTACTTTATAGAAAAGTTACCCAATGGGCTGCTTAACACTGGAGTTTACAGGAAGTCATGTTATAAGAATTCCCTCCTTCATAGAGAGAGAGTATGCATCCTAGGTATGTATTTAATAATATAGTGAGGGGACAGGCCATACATGCGTCACGTCTAAACCCAACTGATGTAGGGTTTGAAAGAGAGTTATCTTACTTGCATGAGAGGTTAGCATGTAGGTCCTATGATTTGACAGAGATCACTACAGGTATTGAGGGGATCCATTTGCTAAGAGAAAATACTGCACAACCTTATTTTTCAGACTGGAAGGGGATTGTTGGTACTTTACAGGAAGACCACTCGAACACATGGAATTCTATGGTCAGTGTTTCCCTAAATTATACACAAAACATTGGTTATGTTAGGGATGTTTTTACAAAAATTGGGGAGTTTTAATGGTGGAACCACAGTTGAAGGAAATAGTAGGTGTGGAACCTCATTTTATGTATAGAAATAGATTGAACTTACAGAGATTATTGTGCTATCCCAAGGGTTGAACTACATTGTATGATAACCCCTCATTAGTGGGTACGAGACCATGTAATAGATGTAATTTTTGCGAGTTTGTGTGTGACGATCCATACTTTATACATCCTGTTACATTCAGATGATTTGAGCTCAATACAGTGGCTACTTGTGACACACAACATGTAGTTTATTTGGCCAAGTGTATGGCCTGTAGTGCATTCTATGTAGGTAAAATGGACAGCCGTTTACAGGAGAGGATCAGGGAACATCTATATAATATACGGATACGATCCCCCAATAATGATCTATCTAAATACGTACTACATACTAATGAACAGCACAGTTTTAGGTTTCAGGTATTACAAGTTAATATACCCAGTCTTAGAGGGGGAGATGTGAGGAATTGCACAGAAAGAATAGAGGTCAGATGGATTATTAGGTTAAGGGCTGACCAGAAGCCACGTCTCAATGATAAGGTTCCTATTAAGCCTGTCTTAAAGAATAGAAGGCTGATTGTTAGATGAATATTTATAATGTTCACCACTACAATTGGGGTTTGAATTTGAAATATATTGTTTTTAGATTAGTCTAGATATGTTTTACTATTGATATTTTTTTATATGTGGGTAATAGACCTTTCTATTTTTATAGCTGGTTTATTAGGTTATTGAACAGTCATTGTGGTTGGTTTAGTTATAAATAAATATGTACTGTTTTTATTTAGAAATGTTTTAAATTGCCAGGTCCTATTGTTTGACAGAGATCACTACAGGTATTGAGGGGATCCATTTGCATACAGGCCAGGTAGGGACTAAAAAAAAAAAATAAAAAGGTCTTTCACTGTAAGTGAAGACTAAAAAAAAAAAAAAAATTGGCCTGGGCCAATCAAAAATAAATAAACACAGACCTACTTCTGTTTAACGCAAAACATCGCAGTTCTGCATTAAACAGAAGTAGCTCTGTTTTGCGATGTTTTGATTGGCCCATATACCAGTATATGGGCCAATCAAAAATCGCTAAACATGGAGCTACTTCTGTTTAATGCAGACCGTCGCAGTTCCGCATTAAGCAGAAGTAGCTCTGTTTTGCGATGTTTTGATTGGCCCGTATACCGGCATGCAGGCCAATCAAAAATCGCTAAACACGGAGCTTCGTTTAATGTGGAAATTCCGCATTAAACACAAGAAGCTCCGTGTTTAGCGATTTTTGATTGGCCCATATGCCAGTATACGGGCCAATCAAAAAAAAAAAAAAAAAAAACAAAGCGGAGGCTGCCCGGGATTTAAACCGGCAGGGCGGGACTTGGGATCAGGCTGCTGATCTCGGGACAGTCCCATCCAAATAGGGACATCTGGCAACCCTGTGCCATGATAGGTTTGGCTACATACAAATATAAAATGTTTTTATCCAGATATATTTTTAAATTAATTGAAGAAAATTATGTCATGATTTGTTAGGTATATATTTAGTAGCATCGTTATGTATGTACCAAGGTCTGAGGAAGCCCATCTGGGTGAAAGTGCTAACCTACGTACTTACAATAAACTTGTGGATTATTCCTGTGTGTCGAGATTTGTGACTTGGACTTACAGTTCATATTAAGGAACTTTGGATATATTGTTTTATACATATATTTGCTTGATCTGTCCTGGAGTGCTCTTGTGCTTTTTGACTTTGGACTAGTTAATAAATAGCTTTATTTAGACATGAACCTGCTGCCAGTCAAAACCTTGTATGCATCTACTTCACCAATTGAAATTTGATATGACTAGATTACTATGATAAAAAAATAAGCTCTAAATGAGTTTGGCATTGTGGTATGAATCTTCAGTGGAATAGAAATGAACTGAGAACACATTCTTTGAAATTCAGTTAGCCAAGATAACTAAAAAAATTGATGTCAATGTGTATTACTGAAATTGTTCATTAAGGTAGTGTCTGAATTAGGTTTAAGTAAGAAAAGTGTAGAAGCCTGGTTTAAATAAATGTTTTAATACAACAAACTCTAATAAAACATTTATTAAAATTGCTGATTATTTAACTGCATATAAAAAGCAGATGTGAAGATATGAAGACGTGTCCTACTAGATGTTATCCCATCTACAGACCTTGTTATCTCTTCCTGAGCCATTCTGTGATGTAGAAAATTAGTATGTCCATCAGATAGCATTAAACCTTCATAGTCAAGAGAATCATCAGTACATATCTGTACAATATTATGCTTTGAATAAAAAAAAATGTTCTGTTTGAACAAAATATTTAAAATCTGATCTGATTTGTCTTCTACCAGATTGCTTTTTTTGAAAAACCTGGACAAAATGTGTATTTTTTCAGTGTTTAACATGTTCACTAATAATTTTGAGGGTGATTACCGTATTCTGCATATTTCATGTACCTCCTTTTTCAAAGCTAAAATGTTAAGATGCATGAAGCAGCATTGTTTTGGATTATAATTGTTTGAAATTTTCAAAGCTGGATCATGACTTTTAAGCAAACATCTACCCCTTTGATTTCTGTCTCTACAGTAGTATTATTTCTCATTTCCTTATTAGTAATATAATCTAGCCTGATCAATTTGCCTCTCATTACCACCATTAACGCATTCATTTTTTATCATATATTAAAGAATCATCACAGTTATCATTAGAAAAGTCATCAAATTAAGTGATAATCAGAATTATTCATGAATATATGAGGGTATTAGGCTTAACCTCCATTGTAGTCTAGCTCTTAAGTATGACTCAAATAAATTGAATTTCGATAACTACTAGATGATCAAAGAATACTCTAAGTCCAAAAATCTGTAACATTAAAAATACTTATACATAAATGGTAATAAGAAATAATCTGTCTTTGACCAGGATTTATGTAGTTGGGAATAAAAAAATCTATGTTCCTTATAATTAAATTTGCCTTTAGAAGGATCACATGAGTTGCATGCTTTCATCAGTTCTGTAATGAGACATATTTCCAGCTTTGTAGATGTTCTGGAACTGTGTCTACCTAATTTATTATCAATTGCAAAAATCCGATCTTCCATAATAATAAACTGATAGTCTTTACATTGCCCTAGACCTTCAGTTAAATTAATAAGGAAAGGAGGTATTTTATTATGGCAGGTGTCATAAAAAGGGACAATAATTAAAGATATTTGTAAAGAAAATGTCTCAGTTTCAGCAATTATGTGACTATCAATGATACTTTTCTTCCATTTCTGCACTTAGAGATTTATAGAAGTATAAATGAAACCCATCATTTGTTAACATTAATTTGCATGCCCATTTTCTGAATTCACATATCTTTGGATTTCATGTCTGAGTACCAATGCAGCTTTGGATCCTTTTTGTTTTGCTCATCTTTCCCTGAATGCATGCAGTGTTAGCCTGTAAACTATATAACAGAAGTTAAAATACTTTCATTTTCACACTGGTTTGCATGCTGTTAAGATTCCACATCATCACTTTGAATTCTGTCATAATATACAAATTTTATAAGTAATATGCCTACTTGAAAAATATACAGTAAAGGATGATCCGATTCATTCATTCATTCACTGACAAAACCTTATTAAATTATACAAGGAAATGAATTTAAGAAACCCCTCCCCAAGAGAAATAAAACCTTTTAGTCTCATCTTGAGTCCTACCCAAACTTAATCCAAACTACTGTCTAGATAGGATGCCAGTCACACTGATACCAAAAAAAGGAAAATTAAATCAGACACTTACCTATGAAAACTACATACATGTCCCATATAGATATGCTAACAGTATCTCACAAACACCAGATGACACTAATATTTATACTGAATTGAACACCCCAAGATCAATTTCACAATATATTAATACTTTTGCTGTTAACCCATTTTATTGTTTTTAATATCTTGTTCTACATTAATGATCAAAACCACTTTTTTCGTTATTGCAATGACATGACAATTAATCAATTGTATTTATAAGGATTCACCCTTATTTGTTACCAAGGATCAGATGATTTGTAATAACTATCTACCCCCCAAAAAAGCAAAAGATAAACTGAGATCTCTCCTATTGTAGGTAGTATCATCTATTCATTACAAAAAGACATAGCTAAATATCATGTAAACACCACAAAAGATGCAAAGATGCAAATGTGGCAGTGGTGAACCAAAAAACAGAAAATCCAAGAAAAATGCCACTGAAAGCAAATTACGAAAAACAAGGGACACCAGCACATATCTAAATTTAAGCGCTTTCATTCATTATTATTCACTAGAACTTCATCAGAACTATCATACTGATGTACCCACATCTTTTCTAAGTCACATGACTATACATTTAAAAAACATAATTACACACACAATTATATATATATATATATATATATATATATATATATATATATATATATATATAAACCATTTTAAAATACATTTTATATTTATCATTCCATTCAATGCAGGTTCTCTATCCACATACAATAGTAGCTGCCAATGAACTTCCTTAGATTCTAATAAATTATTAAAATCTCACCATAAGTTATCACAAGTACAATAAAAAACAAAAAACTACACTTTTTAAAATTCTTGCAATGAAAGGCAGGTTAAACTAAAGTATTAGTAAAATCCTTTTTTACTCAGAATTACAAGTAAATCTAAATTTAGCCACCACAGTTTTATTTCAAGTCTTAAAATGGTCACTGTTCCCACTATTTATATACCTGCATTGTTTACAGCCATTCCAAGGATACGTTCCAACTGATTATTTATGATTCATAGATACAAGCTCTTGCCCTAATAACTCTTAATAATGTTACACATTTTTTGTATGAAAACAATGGTTTACATCCAACAATTTTTGATAAGTCATTATTGCCAGTAACAATATTCCAGTTATCAACAATCACATTCCTAACTGGAATTGAAAAGGCAGTAGTACAGCTATTCTACATAAAACAGTTTTTGTCCTTTGATATATAACCTTGAATTACTATAGCTTGAAACTTACTTCCTCTATTATAACTTACCTCATCTCCAATTTTGTCTAATCTCTTTTTACAAAACCTCTATTACTGAACAATGCCTTTAAAATATTCAGTTCATCACAAAACCAGCTATCATTACTTATGAGGCGACTCAACCTAATAAACTGTCCTCTGATAGTGTTCCATTTCATAAAAGAAGGATGTCTACCACCATAATTTAGGTAGTTATTTATAAAAGTGTCCTTTCTATAAATATCATTATGGAAACAAAAATCAGCCTTATCAAGTGTCAGCATAAGGTCTAAGAAGTGAACCTTAGAGACAACATCACCTACAATGAAACTTACAAAATAGTTCTAGTATTTAAATATTAAAAAAAATAAGTTCTTCAGTAGTAGCATCCCATAAAAACAGAAACTCATCTATATACCTACTATATATTTTCACATGAGGAAATAGGGAGTGTCTGGTTAAGAATTTATGTTCCTATCAAATCATCACTAAGTTGGCATACAAGCACCCACAGCAATACCCTTAAGTGGACGATAAATATCCTCCTGAAAATTAAAAAAATGTTAGAAGGTACTATATTAAGTAACAAGCATATATTGTTAATTTTACTGATCACCAAATTCGAACATTCATTCAAGTAACCTCTTCTATACTCTAGACCAATATCATGTGGTATAGATGTATACAGAGAGATGGCATGAACTGTAAGTAATGTACTCTCAGTACCCATAAACTGATAGCTCTTGAAAAGATCTAAACAAACGCAAAAGTCTTTCAAATAATAGTGTGACTCTTGCACTATATGATTTAAAATATAATACAAATAAATAGCAGTATACTCAGTCTTACTTTATTGAGCAGAAACTATTGTCCTTAAAGGTGGATCAGTATTATTTCTCTGAACTGTCGGTATTCCTAAGATTTTACCTAATTAAGGAAAATGATTAACCCTAAATTCATATTCAGTATAATCAACATATCCTTGATGCGATAAATCCATAATACAGCTGTCATTCAATTTAAGCTTATCAACAAACTCATTAGTAGCCACCTTATAACAAGCGGCATTAGATAATAAATTCATTATTTTACTATTATATTAATTCAAGAGCTATAATAATGACCCCGATATTTTAATCAGGTTTCATAATTCATAGATCAGTTTGTGTCTGTAAATTGAATAAAGCTGTTCTCTCTTCCACATTTAAATTAAATTGCTTCTGTACTGGTTTGTTAGTACACATTTTCCTATGTTTCAAGAAGAGTATGTAACATGCTTGTTAAAGCAGGATTTTATGAACTTTTACAACATATAACATAAAGGATTATAAGCAGTTTACTGATTCTAACTGTGTTACTATGTGTTTGAGACATGGATGCAAGAGTGAAATTTGAGAGGTGAATCTTGGCATCCAAATCGAGAATACATAATATTAGGTTTCCATTGGCTATATGCTCATAATGTTTTGCAGTGCATGGAACTTTATCTGCTCCTTGTGCTACAAGTTACAGTAAAAAATAAAAAAATAAAAAAAAAATACTAAGTGTTTTACTGGCTTTCAAAGCCATAAAACAATTAATGAGTGCTTTCAGGAAGGCACCATAGCACTGTCCCTTATGTTTACACTCACCTTCCATACCTTTCAACTGTGCAGATTTTCTCCTAATATGTTGGCTATGTTCCTCATGAAGTCTGTGTTTTTCAGGCAAACTACTAAGGACTGAAGACACTAAATAATGGCATACATTTAAGTGAACACATATCCTTTTATTCTAGTAACTTTCTAGGTTTAGAATAGGAAGTCAGGGACATATTATTGATGGGCAGCAGGTAGAAACAAATCTTTTATTCTACCACTGACATTTGTACTGGCAAATTTTATTGCCTAGTGCAGGACCTGATCTTAAAAACTTTAGCATTTGTTAAGGTTGGGTCTCTTGTAATTCTAGCACTTAAAAACAAACACAGAGTGCTCCAGGCTTTGCTAAGTTCTCTTCACCAATTTATTCCAATAACAAATAAAAACATACCCTAAAAAAAAGCTCGGTTGATCAGTAACATTGTTTTTATGTCCAAGTGACTTATTATAAACACAAATCCACGAACAATCTAGAATAGTCAGTATTGCTGTTTTTTTTAAAAACAACCAGAGCAGTTCTTTTAAAAGCAGGCATTAGCAGCCTGTAATTCTGTTTAAGTTCAAAGTCTAGAGCAATTCTTGTAAAAACAACGCGTCAGTAACCAAAAAACGTATAAATCCTAGTGCTTTTGTCTCTCTGTTTCAGAGACTTTTTCAAAGATAGTCTAAACCAGTTTACTTCCCTGTTTTTATTTCAAGTCCTAAACAGTCATGTGATACAAAAGGCAGCCCCATTTAAAGGGCTAAAACACATTTTACATATCCCTTTTTTTCCCCACCCTAACCAATTCTTGTAAGAAACCTTTAATAAAACCACCTTAATATCAATCCATATAAAAACCATATAGTCTAAAAAAATATATATATTATAGTTTGTGAAAAATATATTTATATATACTCTATGAGGTGTTAAATTTTGTTATGTAAAAGTATTTAAGGTTGTTATTTGTTATTGGAATAAATTGGTGAAGAGAACATTGCAAAGTCTTTGTTGTCTTACTTGGTTTGTGTTTGCCATAACTTTTTTTGTGACCTAATCTAGCACTTAACTGATTTGTCTTTTTCCAAATATCAAAGCATAATCACCACTCTCCATACACTACATTGCTGTTGCCATCATCAAAATGCTTATTGTCATTTAAGCTCAAGTTTCAACTTTCTAACCAATGATGTCAAATCAGATAACAGTTGAACTACATTAGTAGGACTAAAAGATAATCATTATTTTATTTTGATTATCATTGAGTATTAATGAATTCAAATTAAAAATCAGACAATCAAAAATTAAGCCCATCTTCCTCTACCTTGAGTTCTTCTCTGTATCCCCTCTGATTGTGCTGATTCTTGTGGTGCTGAAAAAGAAATGTTCATTATTTACAGTTAATTGATCAATAAGTAAATGTTCATTGTTAAAAAACTCAGACTGTTCAACCTGATCTGTGTTAGCCAGTCTTTTATATCTTCTTGGCAGACATGGAATTCTACATTAGAGGAAACATCCAATTCAATGTCCTTAACTTGATTGGCACTTTATAATATTATCATTGTTAGTGTCACTTTATTATTATGTACCTTATTTAAGGGATAAGAAAGACACTTATTGTACACTTCTGAGTCTTTTTCAAAAGCTTTTTGTATTTCTAACTCACAGTGGTAGCTACATACCTTTCTATTTTAGCTGTTATTCAATCACAGATGCACTTACAGTGCTCAAAAATAACACTGCTGTCCAACAGTTTAATTTGACTTTTCAGTCTGTTTTGCCAGTGTTATGTTGTATTAAAAGTTTCAACATAGAAAGACCAGTCTTATTAAAAAGTTAAACCAAATTTTTATAAATCCAGTCAGGCCGACTAATTCCATTTGGAAATGTATATAGTTTAAGCACCATAAGTATTTTGTTCAAAGGATACACAATGCTCCAAGTAAAAGTTTCAATATTCAAGAGACTTCACTTTCAACAACTTATACTCCAAATAATACATACTTCAATTATAGTTAGCCAAAGATGCTCCTACAGTTCCAGTATAGTCATCTAATGAACTATGATGTTGTTAAAGGAATTCATAGAAAGACTTAAAACTGTTTAATGTTGCCTCCATTTAACACCATTCCAACTAAATCATCAGCTACAGTGGTCATGTTAACTTTGTTGGTCTTTCTACAAGCAGAAACACAAGTTGACGCAAGAACAAAACCTTTAGGAACTGTCTTGACAATACTGTCAAGCACAGACCATGCTTTACCGACCAATGAAGAAAAGTCTTCATGAGCCCAAACATTGTACTTGTAAATTCATGAATAGTGTAATCTGTATTTGAAACATTTTCAGTAATGGTATAATCTGAAGCTGCACTGTCTTCCATACTTATTTCCAACACTCCACTAATTCAAAACCAAATTAAACAAAGAAAACTTGCAAATGTTGGCAATGGTGAACCGAAAAAAAAAATGCCAAGAAAAACACCACTGAAAGCAAATTATAAAAACGGGAAAACACTTAACTTTAGATATTTGCTGGTGACTCCTGTTTTTCATAATTTGCTTTTAGTGGTATTTTTCTTGGATTAAATGTCAAGTAACTAGAAAATCTAGGCAAATGATAGGTGGCTCAGCTTCTTTGAAGAAGCTAGCTTGCTAATTAATAAGTTTATGGAAATGGGTATACCAAATGTTTCATGGAAAAAATTAAGAACATGCAAGCACATAGAGATGACTTATATCATCCTCACATTTTATATGTTGGGTATGTTGGGTTAGGCAGGAGTAATAATGCTGCCTCAAAAGCCACAAGAACAGAACTTACTGAATGCATTGATGAAGCTTAATATATTTTGTGGAGACTAAAGCCAGTTCCAGTAAAACATGGGGAATATAACAGCTGTGGCATATGTAAGCACTGCAGGATTGAGAATAATTCCTCACATTATTTTATTACCTTCTATCTTAAGATATCCTTCCTGGTTGACAATTTACGTGCAGTTCCACTAATGTTTTTAGCTGAATCATGCGGTGATTAGCCTTCTGTATAGGCAAGGTAAGTTGTAACCTTGACAAATGTATATATGAACATAACTAAGCTATTAAAACAAGAAAAAAGAAATAAAAAACAATAATGCTGTTTTAGGCACTTACTGGCTTGCACTAAATTTATGTCTTTTTGCTTTAGAGCATGTTCAAATGGAATTAGCAAACGGAATTTTATGGGCAAGTTTTCCTTAATGCTTGAAAACATCTAGTGCTGAATATATCTTAACTGTTATGGCAATAATCAAAATAGACCATTGAAACACAAATTTTTGCACTTTGTTAAATTGTTTCCTGAAGTTTACCAGGTTTAAAGTTGATTTTGGATAGTCCTTAAGCATTAAAAAATAATTTATTAAAAAACAGCTTTTAATTTGTTATTTCTCATCATATGACTTCCTGAATGTGCTAAAATGAAGCATTTCATTTATTGAACTCATCTGAAGATATTCAAATAAGTAAACAAAAGTGCCCAATGTTATTTTTGTATTACTTTATATATTAAATTATTTTGGTGCTCATTAACAAGAGATGTTTTTGTATGTTTTACCTTATACTTGCATATTTGTTTTGTTTTCAGCAAGCTGTGATATAGAACCAAAGAAAGTATACTTTTAAGGATGAAGGACAATCAAATAAAGCAAAATGATGAAAAATATATACAAACTGATCAACCAACACAGCTGAAAACTAAAAACTTTAACAAAATGGTAAGTGCTTTCATGCAACAAGCTCTTCTCCAGACCAATTTACAAACAGAATAACACTATATATATATATATCTACACTTAAATCCCCTGGGATGATAAGTCCACCTTTAATGCTCATAGTTATTCATGTCAAACTTTGCTCAACAGTATTTGAAGAGCATCTGGGGGAATACATGTGCATCCAAATGTTCATGCTTTTAAAATAATGATTTTTAATGTTGTTATACTGACATTTCTGTAGAGGAGAATTGAATATGAATGGTACTGAGTGCAGGCTAAAGCTAATTAGATTAATGCTATTTAACAAATTACTTTATTACTTCAGTCATTATAGTGATACTGTAACCTTGGGTAGTATCTTGGTATCAGTAATTTGAGATTCAAGCTATGCTTTGTTTACTCAGCTACTGTTGGTGTCTTGGCATTATACCATGATATCTGAATATAGATAACCAAGACCATATTATGTATTTGATGGGCAATAAGGTGAATTATTTTCAGAAGCCAAGGGTATGTACTATGACATTCTTGAATTGGGATCTTATTTGAGTTGGATGTCCCTTCATATCAGAATGGATCTTTCCATTTGTTTCTATTTTTATGAATTTTTCCAGTAATGTTAGTAACCTGCCATTATTCTGGAATTAAGAACATTTTTTTCTATATATAAAGAGCGCAACTTATATTCATTGGATAGCCAGTGCTGTTCTTGATTAAATACTGGTTATAGATGTTGGGTATGTTTTTGGAGAGCAGAAATAGAATATCATATTTAATATAGCCCAATTGTGTTAAACAGACCATATAGTTAATGCACCAGGAAATTACTCCTAGGATATGGGGAGGAAGAAGTATGAATTGGTCATTGCTATATAGTTAAGGGTGGGTTTAGGGACCTTAAAGGAACAGTCCCAGGGATTTTTTTTTGTTTTGATTCAGCCTTTGTTTACATTTCAGGTTTGCCTTTCTGAGCATGCTCACCTTTGGCTGAAGGGGGTGGGGGAAGATTGCCTGAAGGAAGTTTCAAAGGTGTTAGCCAAATTCCATCTCAATTTGCAGCTGTACTGACAGCAGCTCTCCTTGTGAGCCATTCATTAGCTTAATCTGTGCATTCGACACATTGTGAAAAGTAGCTTTTCTGGAATTTTATGACTTGACTGCTGCTGCTACTCTAGAAGGCACATCAGTAATGTAAGGCTTTTAAAAATTAGTACACATATTTTTTTCTTGTTTCTTTCATTTCATACTTTATTCTGTGCTGATTGTGAATTCTGGCCATCTACAACAATTTTATGACATGGCTTCTACTTATAGAAATCATCTGAGTCAGGCAATCAGTAGTGGAAACCATATTTGTATTTCTTTCATATTTTACTATATTCTGATATTTGAATACTAGCCTGGTATTGTGACTTTCTGACCTGCTAGTAATTCTATAGATATCAGCTTCTAGTTTGATATGCACTGATTTCTGACTGCTACTAGACAAATGCACTATTTTTTATGAGCTGGCTGCTTGAACAACTGTAGAAGCAGGAGTGATGCAAAATGTAAAAACTGATGTCCCTTTTCCCTGGCACACCTTTCTTTATTTTAAATATGAGCCAGGAGCTGGGGGTATAGTTTCGCAATCCAATGTAAGTCGGAGAGGAACACAAATCCAAAGATTAGTTTATCCTGGGAGCTGAAGTAAGGCTGGAACTGTGTATTTACAGGATATTTAAAAGTAAAATGACACTGTGGGTAAGAATGAAAGTGATGTGTCGAAGTGGACATGACTTCTGTCAGCTTAATTCAGACCCTAATTTTAAACAGTGGGATTGTCCCTTTAGGTGGCTAGGTAAGTGTGCGTGTGTGTGTGTGTGTGTGTGTGTGTGTGTGTACTTATTATTACATAATGTAGTTTTGAGAAAATGGGTGGTTGGGGTTAGTGTAACAGACAAACAATTCACACTATCACAGTGATTTGACCCTTCCTTCTTAGTGGATGGGGTCAAACTTGACCCTTCCTTGTCCAGAGTAAGACCTTGTGCTTTTGTTCTGAATTTTCTAAGAGCAGGCAAAGTAACCTTTTCCCATTTTTTCTTTTCAATATTATTAAGTTGCAAACTTAAATTTCTATTTCCTGATAGTGTAAAGTTTTTCACAAATGCTTTAAGATTATCATAAGGCTCAACTTGAGATTATTTGCAGACCTGTAACTACCATGTGAGCAATCACATCTGTTATACCGGGCACTAGAACATGTCGCACTGCTTTTATGGCTGTCTGTGAGTTGATACCACCTGAGCTCTTTGTACTTCTGTTCGTTGTCATGCTACTTGATGTCCTACTGAGTTCCTGGCAGGATCACCAAATACAGTTAAGGAATCAATTAAGATTCATTCAAGTGATTCCAGTAACAATGCAGAGGGATATATTGTAAATCTTTCTTGTTATGGCTGTTGTTGCTCCTAGCTGGCAAGTATCCAGCATGGATGTCTAATGGCAGAATGACATAAATGAATATACACAGGATGAGCCTTACATATACTGCATGCAGAACATGTACTATGCGTAATGTATGGGTTTCTTGTGCTTTTATTGCAACTAAAAGCAGAAACCTTATTCCATCATTTAGGTACACAGGATAATCTGAGCTTCCTGTGCAGTGTAAGGCATGCAGCTATAACACATGCACATGTTACCTCTTCTTGCTTTATGCCCTGCCAGTGCACATCCATTTTGATAGATTCGTGTCTAAATACACTAAGCACACTTTCACTTTGCTCACCCTCACGCTGCTAATAATATTGAGCTACATTTGTGCTTGTGAACTGTTTATTATCCAGACAAATAGTACTAAGCTATGACTATCCTATGCACAGTGTTTCCTCATTTGCTTTTATGTTTTACCATGTGTCAGTCAATTCCCAGCCAATTCCCACCAGGGAGGGTGGCATAATGGTTAAGGTGTTTACCTTAGCAGCACAAGGTGCAGGGTTTGATTCTCACAGGGGGTAATTGGCTAGGCTCAAAATGGTCGATGAGGGCAGCTAGCCTAGTACTAATCTATGAATCTATGTAATATTTAGGTGCACTTATTTATAAGATGTGTTAGGACAAATCACCGCAGGACAGTGCCATGAATGTGCAGTTCTACACACAGCTGCCTTGTACCACTCATTCTGTGCATTTCTACTGTTAACATATCTACTCTAAAAGTGCTTAAACACACAACAGAAAATAATAATGTTTTGGAGATATTCCTTTACAAATAATTGTCTAGTATTACAGCATTTGGACAATTTTGGGCCAAAATGGAACCTGCAACCCATTATCAGCACATCTTCCACAATAAATTTGTGAAAAGGCCTTTCCAAATACTTAAGAATCTTGAAGTCTGTCCTTCCACACAAAAGCGATTGACTTATCAAGGGAATGGTTCTCACATGGGAGGGGAAGGAAATCCCCTGCATAAAGCAGCATAGAAAGTCAGGGAATCATTTATTAGATTCCTCTTTGCCTGAAGCAAGGGTGTGAGACTAAAAGATTTCTGGCATTGCGCTTTTACTCCTTCTCTACTGTTTGTAGACTGAACTCCCATAAGTCCTGCTTGTGCCCAGAAGAAAGGACACTGATTAGCAGTCTTCTTACTGTGGAAAGGAACTGTCTTAATATTCATGAGCACTGGGAATTGACTGACACATATACTATTTTAAACACTGTTTCCTTAGTTTTGCCCTTGTTTTTGAAATCCTGTATTAGAGCACTGGGATCATTACCAAAAGTAAGTTGATAGAAACGGGGCTGTATCTGATTTTAGGGATAACATTGTCTGGATGAGGCTGTTCTCATAGCCAAACATGGCTTTTAGTCATAGCAGCTATAAATGCAGACCTGTAAGAAGAAATACTGCATCATAAGCACAATTACAACATGCAGGAGAAATAAAAGTAGTAAGCAGCAAGCTAGAAACATTATAATTATTAACAGTGTCTCACACTTCCTCAGGAATAGAATAAGCCTGATTATTAACTTCAGTCTGATGTCATATCATTTTAAAAAATAATTCCCCTCAGAGGGACTTATGAATTCTTTTCCCAGGGTAGTCAAATATTAACATCTCTGCACTGAGGAACACCAGCATCAAAACAATATTCTTCTTAAAGTTAGCTGAGGCCAATTGTATTTGGTATGTGTGAGTGTGTGTGTGTGTGTGTGTGTGTGTGTGTGTGTGTGTGTGTGTGTGTGTGTGTGTGTGTGTGTGTGTGTGTGTGTGTGTGTGTGTGTGTGTGTGTGTGTGTGTATGTGTGTGATGGGGGGTTGAGGCTTAAACCAGCAACAATGATCTGCTGAGCTTTTATACTATTTTTCATCTCATAGAAATAACTTCTGGATCTTGGAAAAAAACTGTTTTCTGAAATATTTAAAAAAATTGTTTAATGAGGAAAGTGGTAAAGAGAGAGGGGAAATATCAATAATCCATAATTTCTTTCCTTAGAAAAGCTTGCAGTACTATATTCAAAATGATCTACTGTTTAATTGTATAAACATATCTAAATAATCAGTAGATGGGAGAGCATTCTTCTGTCAAGTTTTGCAAATAAACACATTTTTAAGTTTGTTAATACTCTCTGAATAGTATCTTACTATATTTTATGTTATACATTTAATTAGATAGGGAGGGGAAGGAAAAGGTAAAAATGCAAATGTGTGGGTGGAGCCATAATTACACTTACCTATATACAATTGCAATATAAATATATATATATATATATATATATATATATATATATATATATATATATATATTAATGAACAATACATGGAAATAAATACATGTAGAAGTAAAAAGAACAAAATATGATAGTATCCCGTTTTACAATAAACCATAATGGAAAAGGTGGTCAGATGAATCACTTGAGGAGTATTTCTATTAATTGAGTAGATTGCTTGCCATTTAAAACTTTGACTGAGTACTACAGAAAGTACAGTTGTGTAAGTAAATTTGCCATAACAGTAGATGATCTAATGGATCACCAGTGCAGTAGTCTAAGGTATATGGGTCTTACCCCCACACACTGGCCAGCCCTCCAGAACATTGGACGGTCTCCCAGATGCTCCAATTAGCAGGAGCATATGGGTGCTCCATATAAAAGGCAGGTGAAGCACCAAAACACTTAAGATATTTTTCCCACCAAAGTGTGTGCTTCTTTGACTAGACCCTTAATTCTGTCAGTTGGCTAACCTACCTTCAACAGCTAGGCAGATAAGTCCCCATTGTGGAAAAACATCCTATTTGTATTTACATTTATGTGGAAAAATTGTGTGTGCTGAGAAATACAGTCATTAAGACTGTCATGTTACTTTGAAAGGACCTGGGATGCCCCAGTGGTACAGCAATTAGCATTGTCACCTCACAGCTAGAAGTTATCCAGTTCAATTTTTGGCTGGGGTACATTCTCTGCAGAGTCTGCATGTCCTCCCTGTGGTTGAGCGGGTTTCCTCAGGGTGCTCTGGTTTCTTCCCACATTCCAAAGATATGCAGTAGGTGAATGGGACACTCTGAATTGGTCATAGGTGTGAGTGTGTGTGAGACTGAGTCGTACGAACAAACTACCACAGCAGGGCTCACCACCCGGTGGTGTAAACCTTGGCTCTAGATGATTGTTACTGTTGAAGTGACATCCGACCCCATTTGCAAAATGGGAAAAGGGGTTGCGGATGGATGGATTTTACTTTGAAGGGAAGCTGTATCCCCCAACCCCTTGTACCTTTAGAACTAGTTGAGAGGTTGGGTATTAAGGGGAGGCACCAGCCCCCCTCCCCTTACTAAAGGAATTGATGTAAAATACAGTTCTAGTGATATCTTCACCAGGCTGATAAGTAAAGTAAAATTTGTTTCCATGAAAATTACTTCACAGGATGGAACTGAGCATGTGTTGTACCCCCGTAATGACATGTGTTGTACCCCCCGAAATGACAGGCAATGACAGATGGGAGCTTGAATTCTACCACTGCAAACCAAAGGTCATGGTGAGAGACTTGTTTATCAGCAGATGAGGTTTCAATTTCACTACTGCAAATCAATTTAAAGCTGAATATGTGAGCGACAAGGAATATGTTCCAATCCCACTGCCCACAAATAGGTCTGATGGCCCCAGGAAGGATGGTCTCTCATGCCAGACTATTCATACTCAACAGGTTAAAGTAGAAAAGATGCAACACAAATCTGATTCAGTAACCAGTTCAGTACATGCAATGTTGCCTCAAGAGCACACAGGACATATGCACTGCTGCCCTGATTATAAGCTTCCAACTTACAAACCCAGTTTCAAACTACACATTGACCAGTAACCACTGAGTCTTTGTCCTAGCACCAAGGTCTCTTTCTCATCACTTTCTCTGTGAACATCAGTGACGTCAGTGCTACTTATGAATGGTAACTGCTTTTTCATCAAAGTTATACTTATGCACACAGACACGCAGATGCACATGCACATACATACTCAGACACACAAAAATGCATACACAGTTCCCAGCAAAGGTTGGTATTATTGTAGAGTATTCCACTTTCCCATGTCTTTCTTCCTGGCAAGGTTAGTACTGCAACCATTCCTGATATTGGGATAGGCACCAAACACACCAGTTACTATGCTACTCTTGATTAATAGGCCACAAATAATAATAAACGCAAATGTTAATGTGCAGATTGGTATGTAGAATTAAAGGTGGCTAACAGCAGCTTGACAGCCTACATTGCTAAATAATACCCTCCTCTCTAATAGTAAATAATATATTAATAAATAGCAGTCATAAGACTTAAAAGTGAATAAAAATGTACTTAGAAATAAAGAAGTTAGCACTGATACAAATTAAATATTCCGAAAAAATACTTAACAGTATATCAATATTTGAAATCTATCCCTATTTAAGGCCTTTATCACCTCATTATTTTAGAATTTATCCAGATTTTTTGCACTAAAAAGTTAACAGATATGCAATGGCCACTTACTCCTGTGCCTTCCTGTCTGGCTTTCTCTCTGCTCAGACCACTTTTCAAACTTGAAGGAACTTGGTGACAGTTTGGGTTTATCATTCTGTGCCACAAAGCAGGATGAACATTTTTGATTTTTACATTGTTGATGGTCTGTATCCTGCTTTTTTAAATTGGCGTTTAGTGCAGCCTTAATAACTCACAGGTGTTTTTAACATGACTTAACATAGTTGTTAGTGATGTGTCATGCATTCTGTCCTAAGGAAGCTCAGGTTGAAGACAAAAGCTTAGTAATTAAAATGTTTTCTAATGGTTGTACTTCGCCAATTTTTAAATCTTAACTGTTCTATTCAACTAATGTATGGAGCTTGGCCTATGTTGTTGATATAGTTTCACAGGAGATTACTAGGATAGCAGATTAAGAGCCCTTACCACCCTATCCAATATAACCCAATTTTACCCAATATATGGCCTCTGGGGACAAGAGGATGGCCTATGTACCTATGTACCTATGCCTTGAGTATCTTACAGATTGTCACATCCATAAGGGACATAACCACTATCCCAGGTGTGAATTTGTGATTGCCAATCTATAGATCCAAAGTGTGTTTGCAGAAGGCCAGGGAATGGCTCTGCTTAACATAGGGGCAATCTCTGATACACATATCTGTCTCTCCAGCATGTTTTGTTTAAGCCACTGACTAAGTTTAAATCTCTAGATCAAGTGACCCTTCTGCTGGTTGACTTGTGGATGTGTAGCAGTTCCATCAGGACTGGTTTTATGAGTGCCCTTTATGTCAGGCATAGGTTACCCCTTAATAGTCGGTAGGAGGCAGAGTAAAGGGATAGGGCTTTTAGTCTTTCTGCACAGGACATGTTGTTTACAATCTGTATTTTCTTTGTGAGGAACCTCTGAGGTCACTCCAGCTGCTGTAAGTGCCTAGCTAATTACATGTCAAATAGCACATCACACTTGTTTATTGTTCTAATGAGGTCTGAGTACAGCAGGGCTATACCTTTACTTATACGTTGTGCCACATAGGACATCCTCACCACTGTGGACACATGGTGGTCAAAGTTGAGTCTGCTATCTATTTGTGTAACTAGACCTCTCACTTCTGACAATTTGTTGATATTGACCAATGACTTGCTGATCACTGAGGCATGCATTTATCTGATTTGTTTGCAATACATAATTTCATTCACTGAAAATACCAGATTTTAGAAGGAAAAAGTATTCTTCCAGGGGAGTGGGAGGAAGCTCTTAACACTGCTATTTGAATATATTAAGTATGTGGCTGCTATATTCAGATTTTAGATTGTTACATTTGTTTGCTTGTTTATTTATTCATTAATTTATTTATTGTATCTCCCCTCCCATTTATGTATAGCCTTAGCTGTTCTTCAGGTTTTCATGTTCACCAAACCTCAGATTTCCTAATTGTACTATCTAGGTTTCCCCTGGTATAACCCTTCTCCTGCTGTGTCTCCAACTCCTCAAGGAGTTGAGTTTGATGATGCCTCAATTGTAGCCCTAGAGAATGAGGGATTCAATTCATATGCATAGTTGACAATCTTTATCCTCATGGAAGCTGGCCAGACTCCCTTGCTTTGGGGAACGGCCTCTGTAATATCGTCAGAGACATCACTACCGCTTCCTTGAAATCTGAGTGGATGACCTGTGAGGCTCCTGTTTTCCTCCAGAGGTCTGAAACAGACCGACATCAGATTTCCACAATTCCTCCCCACTAGGACTAGAGCACTGTTAGCTGCATCCCCCATCCCCTCTGGTCTATGCTACCAGGGAACTAGCATGTTCCTGAACTTGAGTCACTGGTAACAAACATATGCCCTACATCAGTGCCACAGTCTTACCAGATTAAGTTACATATGATGAAATCTAATATTTTATTTGAATTGTTGAAATAATGGATATTGAACCTGGAGATTTGTCGAACTGATACTTGATGGGTAGTGTTTCAGAACAATAAAATACCACTAGTGTTCCTGTGTCACCCTTTTAATTATATTCTTCATATTTTAAGATGATGTGATAAAATCTACAATTTACTAGAATGTGAATTTCCTCTCTGTTGTGCATACATACAAACTTAACATTTTTCCAAGTGTTAGGCATGATGCTTTTTGGGCATAACACTTAAAGGGCTGTGTATAGTGGAGTAGGGTTTGCTTACATGTAATTGAAGACCCATTGTTTATGTTCTAACTGCCCCACCCACAACTGGTTGACATTGCTCTTTATCATGTATAGAGGTTTAGATGCTTAACCATTTTATGAGCACTGTTTGAATGAGACTGCTGTGCATTTTAATGGGGTGCTTTCTTCTTTCCTTATTATTGTCTGATTATGGAATTGCTATATATAAGTCTGGGAGTGTGTGTGAAGCTTGCCCTTTAAAGGACAACAGCAGGATTCTGTTATTAAATGTTAAACTTCTCTGTCCTTTTTCCTCCCTATTTACTGTCTCTGCTATGAATAAGCAACAATACAGTATTTAAAATATTTTAAATTGACTGTTTCTCTCTATTAGAACAGTACCTTACTGTACTGTGGTGGTTTCACTTTCAAAAAACATTTATCCCACCCTGAAAAAGCTTGCTGCAGTCTCCAATTCATTGATGTCATCAAGGCCAATGAATATAGTAGTTTTCTGGCCAAATCTCTCCCCAAACTAACATCATCATGACCGTCCTAAAACCCCACCAATGCTGTGATGTCACAGCTCCCTGGTCCTTCCCCTACCTATGCAGAAAGTAAAAGCTAGAACAAGAAAACAGTACATGAGTAATGTCTTTTGCTGTGAGTTGTCAATCACAGCAGTTAACAGCTCAAATTACCCTTAACACTCGGACAGCTAGGGAAGTTAGGTGTGAAGGGGGATATGAAATGAGTCAAAGTAGTACAATTCATGCTTCACAAAAGAATGCAATTTAGCCATTCTAAAAAGACGCAGCAGTAAAAAGCACTTTGAAATCTGTTTTGTGGCATTTGCACTGCTTGTGGTTTGAGTAGTCACTGAATGGCATAAATGTTACTTAAAACTAACTGACTGAAAGACAGCAGTGTATGCATGTAAAATCAATGCAGTGACAGGAAGTTTAGAAAAAAAGAGGCCTGTTTGATGTAATTCTTTACAAACAAGAACTGCACTGTGGGATACCAAGAGATAGACTAAACAATCAGAATTACTTCAAAATGCCAGACCGCATGTGGTCAGACTCAGAAATTACGTATAAAAATATTTAAAAATTTGTAAATAGTCCCATAATGGTATTAAAATGTAGGAAACAGCAAACCATGATGAAAATAAATATGTTTTTGAGTCTGTGGGCGTGGTTGTCCTTTAGCAAAAACACTTATTTTGATTTTTGCAAGTGGGTTGTATGGTAGTGTACTTTCAATCAGTTGTGATTGAACAATTGTTTTATGAATGATTGTGTGTTGATCTTTCATAGAAAAAGCAATAGTGTGTTAAATCACTCATGGTTACTGAAATAAAGTTCAGAGAGTGGTCATCAACCAAGAATTCCCTCCAGATTTCTTTTCAGTAGTAACTTGTAAGCTTCCTTTTATTTATTTATCTGTTGGTGACTGAGATATCTGAATGAACAGTTTTAGGGGAGGTTCAGGAAGAAAAGCTCATGTTACAGTCAAATAATTGTGATAATAAAAAATTAGCTGAATTATTAAAGCAAATAGTACATTCAGTAAAAATATAAAACATAAGGTTAAAATATTTCAACAAACAAACAAGCAACATACAGCCCTTTAGAAGTTCTTTATTTGTCCCCGAAGACTACCTTGTTGAAGTCCACTTGGTCTTGACTGATAAATCAAATGGACAGATACACAGATGTCTACTAACCTGGAGGTAGTTGTAATAGTTAAAGTATGGCAGGGGCACAGCCTTATGTATGAGTTTAATGGAGCTTTGCCCCATGTAAGTGTTCTTTCGGTTAGCACACATTGTCTATGGATCTTGACGAAATGAGCTTTAGTACAATAGGCTTCACAAGAAGAAAATATATCCCTGTTAGAAACAAATATGAGTAGTGTATCTAATATAAATAAATAAACACACATAGAAATTATTAACAAACGATAGCCAGCTATGACTGCTGAATTATTTTGCTTAGGTTATTGCTTATTGACAAGACAAAATTCATGTTTCTTGGTGTGCTTCCAAGGGTTAGGAAGGTATCTGTCCTGTAATTGCATGAGCTCTAGGCATGACTGAGACAGTACTCAACTACAACTTACACATTCCTTGGTTGGACCCTTACTTCGCCTTTTTTGTCTAGAGGAAACCTACTTTAAGATCTCTGCCCTTCTTGCAACTGTGTGAAAACGGAACACCTCTTAATCACTGATGCAAGGCAGTCACTTGACAAAGAAGTACGTTTCTCAATCTTGGAAAATATATTACCTCCGGCAACTAACTTATCTGGCAAGAGCCATATCTTAAAAGCTGTAGATAACTGGATGGCAGGGCTTGAACCTGTGTTCTGTAAGTAAAAAAGGCAGTGAATAACTCATTCAACAATTATCTGGCTCTTTACATAACTGCACTCTACATCTTTAATCTGCACGCTTATTTTGAAGTCCTTGTTTTAGGTCACTGGCCATCTCTGCTCTTTAGAATCATCAACAAAGTTATTTGCTCCTCCATCTGCTTATGACATTGCTTATTTAGCCCCTCACATTCACAACATAATGGCAACTAAACTTTCTCTATACTAAATCCCAAAATATTGAACTCCACCCTTACAAAAAGTCAGAGTTTCATTATGTGTTGAAACATCACATAAGGCAGATGTTATCCTGGTGCAATTTAAAAGCTGCACCATCTTCACTAATTCTTGATATTAGCCTTCAGTATGGCCAGAATTTATCATAACCTGATTCAATGCACTGCCTTCTAGTTGCTGTATTTACTGGTGACTGTTTAACTTGTAATAAGTCCATGTGCATAATTTTTCTTTCTTTGCTTTTTGCTTTGTAAGTCCATGTGCATAATTTTTATTTCTTTGTTTTCTGCTTTGTCCTCCTATTTTGTCCACCCAGCTGACCATCCACTGATCCCAGTGTCTCTCCTTGTTCACTGGGTCTGCCCATTACTCCGCTGGACTGTCTTTGATACGTTGTGGTCAGACAGAAAACTGACATGTTCTGGGGCAGTGTCACATTGCTGTAGTGGAGCTTTTTTACATTAAACTTCTTCCCTGTGCATGACCAGCACATTCTGAGAGTGGTACACCCAATGGGTGATTATCACTGAACCACTCCACACATATATAAAGCATTGTCATTAGTAAGCCATTCCACATTTTACTGTGGTTTCCTCGGCCTCCACTAGAGAAATCATGCAACATTGGGTGCCCCGAATGTATGCTCACCATGATAGGCATGCCCACACTCCTCGCTCATTCCTTAGATGCCTGAGTTACTAATATTACGTATGTCACCTGGACCATAGTTAGGGCTTTATCCCTCCATGTCATGGCACCAAATAAATTTTCTGACTTTTTAACTTGCTCTAGTCACACTTGTCCATGGATGGTGACACTGCCAATTTGTCAAGTATTAGTACTATTGATTTTTATTCTGTTTGTTGTACTTGAGTTATTTAATTACTTTTATATTTGACAGCTTGGTAGGTGGATTGGTCAGATGACCCTTTTCAAACAAAGCTTGGCCCAATATTTAAGAAAAAGGTGAATAATAAAATTACAAATAAAAAGGCGTATATATATATATATATATATATATATATATATATATATATATATACACACATGCACACACATTGGAAAGAGCAGTCTGATACAATAAAGAATATTAGAAGTGCAGCAAAATATATAAGTAAAGTGGTAGAACTGAAATATTTAATAAAATATATGCAATCTGCACTCATACACACAATATTGCTGGAAGGATTTGTGGAAAGAAATTAAGTTTATGAAGAAATATAAAAGTATAACAAAAGAATGAAATAAACAAAGGTAATCTATTAAAGTTACAACAGTAAATTTCATCAGCGTAGTGTGATTTCAATGCCTGCTTGAAAGAAGAGTTAGTAGTTAAGTTATGAATGTTTTGAGGGATACTGTTCCAAATGTCAGGAGATAATTTATGGGCAGATATTCAGTATAGCTTGCATGAAAGGACATCTTTGAAGAGAAAGAGTGCTGTTATCAATGATATGTAGTGTGTACTGAGAATATGAGGGGCTAGGAGAAGATATAAGGTAAGGCAAAAGTTAAGGAAAGAGTTTCTAGATAGTTGTAGCAAAAAGCAGGAAGCTCTCAGATTAATTAGAAGGGTATTGATGGAAATAAGTAACTCTCAATCATATGTCTAAGGATATAATAGTTTAAAAATGACATTTTTTCATGATCTTTTCATGAGGTTGCAATTTTTAGACTTATCTAAAGCAATGAGAGGAAGACAGTATTCTATTTTGGAATGAATGTTTTTGGCAATGCAATATTTACTGTCAGGAGGAAGGTGGTGAGTAATCTTGTAGGACATCTTAAGATGGGGAATAACTTTAGAAATATTCACTTCAGTGTGGATTAAATGTAAGACTAGAATCAAGAAAAACACCCAGATGCTTAAAAGTGAAAACTTCTTGAATGATCTTATTGGTAGGGATTAATAATAATTTAAAGAAAAGTGCTACGTAGTCTCTGATAAATTCAGATTTGTTTTGGTAGTATTTACTGTGAGTTTGTGTAAGGAGACACAGGTTAAAAACTTTATTAAAAATGCTTTTTTAACTATGTCATGGCAACAAATGAGTTCATACGAGTTCTGTCCATCTCTCTGAAAATAAATAAATGAATAAGGAAGGAAGTTACATCTTTGAAGGGCAATTAAATTAATAAAAGGGAATGTTACCTAGTTGTAGTGGAACAGAAGGGCTTCTAAAGGCAGTAACAGTATCTAAAGTTTTCTGGGCTGAGGGAGATTTCTCATAATCTTATGCATTTTTTAAAGGTTTTGTAAAATTGTTGTAGAGTACTACTTTCTTTAATAACTTGTATTGTTTTTAGGTTAGTAAGTATAGCAAATATAAAGTAATCATTTTCAGACAATGAAACACTTTCAAGAAAATGAGATTCAGAGGTTGGCTTTATACATTAAATTGCAACTAAGCCAGACTTCATATTTTGTTGCTCTACCAAACTATAATTTAATGCCATGCTTGACACTATAGGTGTTAAAAAATCAAGTAATCTCCGTGGTATCCCCAAAGTCTCAAAACAACCCACTAAAGTGTAGTGGGTCCAAAAACAAGACAGTGTAAGAAACTTCTCTGTGTGGAAGATTTTCAGTCCATGTATTTCTAGTTAATCACTGTATATTAATCAGATCAGACAATAGTAGTAGAAGTAGCGAACGTAAACTCGTCAAGTCAAAACAAAACAAAAAGTAATAATAGAAAATATATAATTGTACAGCATTACTAAGTATTCGAAAGCAATTCAAGCAAGGCAAGCAGTCTGTTTCCAGTCAAAAATCCTTTATTAAACCCTTTATTAAGTACACAGACTATATTTACTTAATAAAGGATTTTCGACTGGAAACAGACTGCCTGTCTTATAGACCTATAGGTGTTAGCTACCTATGGCAGAACTCCTTATTGATATCTTTTCCAAAACAAGAAGGGTAGGGAAAAGAATGTCTTATGATTGGTTACACTATTATCCAATGAGTCCAAACTACTTGAAGCACAATAGTGTGGCAACAGAGCCATAAAACTACTTCCTTGAGTACATATAACACCTAAACAGATGTGGTCAAGCTTAACTAGTTTTGTGCAAGCGCAAGCTGCAAAAAATCACAGAAAGCAGTTTTGCAGGAGGACAAGTCTCCTGCTCCCACTCACTGTGGAAAGATTTGCTCATCCAACACCTTTATTATTATTATTCTCACACTAATATCACTCCAGCTTGGAGAATGAATAGTCAGTTAAAAAACGTCTTGCTCATCATCTGAAATGAAACAGTATCATAATATGCTTTTGCACATTACATTTGAGCCCACACACATTGATAGAATAAGTAATGAACAAACAAGAATAAGCAAACTATGCCGCAAGCCAGTATGACAAGTAAAACAACAATTAGGAATGAGATTTTGAGCTCCCAACTTAAACCTATTAGGAACCTATTACTGAGACAAAATTGCTTAACCCATTGAAAGTTAGACCATGTGATTTCTGTGCTGTTTTCTTTTCCCCATAATTACATCAAATGTAGAAATCCATTATTTTACTAGAAAGCCATGTAGCTAAAATAGTGATATGTCCTTAAGGGGTCATTTGCACATATCTCACAAACCTCCACTACAGGAAGTTTGAGGTATTGCACAGGAAGACTCTATATTTAATGGGTCTTTATTGCAATTTTTACTGAATGGTGTTTTACTAGGAAAAGATTGTCATTTCGTTTGGAGAGAGAGAGAGAGAATAATGTGATTGAGAGGCAATTACCAGAGATAAAAGGTTCTGGAAGACACTGATTCACAGAGCAAGTGTTGTAAAAGGGGCCATGGAGTGCTAAGCTAATGTCTTAGCTTTGTAAGCATTCAATCTGTAGTCCTCATCTGGATATAGATGTTGGAAGCCCATACCCAGGACAGCAGGGTATATTTCACCAATAAAACAAACAACAGCAGATAAAAGGCAACATCTTTATTAGTACACAAATGAGTTAAGCACTTTCATCCCCAGCTTACATCAAGGGACTTCCTCAGAACTGAAATACAATGCTAAAACCACATTTAAGATAGTCACACTAATTAACAACCCACCAATAAAACAGTTGTTGGAATTAACCATATATATGCCCCAGTTTAACGCTTATAATGCTGAAGCTTCAAAAAATAGGAAATACTAGTGTATTCATTTAACCCTGCATAAACAAAGGCATTCAGGCGAAATTGCCATTTTAGTTCCCAAAGCTCAAGATGTTCTGGTAATATTTTACCTTGTGGATCCAGTACAATCTGCTGTATTACCCAGAAACAAAATTCATGCCCACTACACTCCATTACATTGTGTGTGTGTGGGTGTGTGTGAATAATAATTTGATTGAGAGGCAATTACCAGAGAAAAAAGGTTCTGGAAGGCACTGATTCACAGAGCAAGTGTTGTAAAAGGGGCCTGGAGTGCTAGGCTAATGTCTTAGCTTTGTAAGCATTCAATCTGTAGTCCTCATCTGGATATAGATGTTGGAAGCCCATACCCAGGACAGCAGGGTATATTTCACCAATAAAACAAACAACAGCAGATAAAAGGCAACATCTTTATTAGTACACAGATGAGTTAAGCACTTTCATCCCCAGCTTACATCAAGGGACTTCCTCAGAACTGAAATACAATGCTAAAACCACATTTAAAATAGTCACACTAATTAACAATCCACCAATAAAACAGTTGTTGGAATTAACTGTATATATGCCCCAGTTTAACCCTTATAATGCTGAAGCTTCAAAAAATAGGAAATACTAGTGTATTCATTTAACCCTGCATAAACAAAGGCATTCAGGCGAAATTGCCATTTTAGTTCCCAAAGCTCAAGATGTTCTGGTAATATTTTACCTTGTGGATCCAGTACAATCTGCTGTATTACCCAAAAACAAAATGCATGCCCACTACACTCCATTACATATTTGCTTAGGACATTATTGGAGTTTCCTTTTTTGATGTCTGTCAGATGTTCATACATCCTATCACATTAGTGTCTGGATGTTTTTCCTGTATAGAATACTGGATACACCACACATTTTGCTAAATAAACTACATTAGTGGGCAGGCAATTATAATGTCCATTGATAGTTAACTTAAAATCCAAAAAGTTAAATGATGCCCCAGTGATTAAAATGTATGGACATTGTTTGCACATTCTGCATTTATAATTACCAGGAAGTCTATTACTACAAAAATGTGTCATTTTTCCTTGCTCCAATAGATTTTTCAAAGATCTATCCTTTCTGAACACTATATTAAGTTTTACACCCACCAAACCCAAGACCATATGATCTTAAGGCAAAAAAAAAATCCAATTTTTGTATATAATATTCATAACAGTGGAACTATCATTATTGACCACTGTGATGAATGAAAAAACATCTTTTTTATTATTACTATTCTTATTGGTATTAAATTGGGTGTTATCCTCAACATTTTGATATAATGAGGCTCATGATAAGAAGTAATGGGGTGGAAATGGAGAAATTAAACAACACACTCGAAATGCTTGACAAGGCTATACACAATGACTTATTATAATCACGAAGATGGATAAGATTTGTACAGAAATATTCTGGCAGAAACAAAAAAAAGTTGAAAAGAGACATTTATATGTACTCTTAATATAGTGTATATCCCTTTAGACCTGTTAACCATGATGATGAGAATGCCTTGTCCAATGAGCAGTATGGGAATCCAAATGGGGAAATGACGATAAACCAGAGCCATCAAAGGCTGGGAGAAGTGAGTGATGTCAATTCCTCATCCCCACAAGGGAGCAAGTATGGCATTCTGAGCGTATCAAAAATAAAAGTAAAAATGCTGGGAATGCAAATTATGGGAGAAATGGTTAGTTTTATTGCCGCAAACGCAACATGGATCCAGTGGACTCAAATTATCTAATGCAGGGAGCTCAATTAAAGAAAAAGAACACTGGTTGGCAGCAACAATGGAAAAGACATTGAGTTCTGAATGTAATAGCCTGAAAGTTAACAATGATGGTGTTAATGACTTTAATAATAGCCACACTTTATTTAATGTTATGCCTCATTATGACGATGTGTATTTTAATGTTAGTGGGATTTTAGATGTTGAAACAGAAACTTTGAGTGGTCCTGAGATCATTAGTAACACCACAAATTACTTTAAAGGGTTTTACTACAGCTCATGCTGATATTTTAGCAAAAGGTTTTAGTTTTGTACCAGTTCAGAGGGGGAACATTGCTGATCTTTTATTAGATTTAAAGTGTTTCAGTAGGAAATTAAATTTATGTCTGTGGTTCAATTCTAGTGGGGCAACAGATTCAGTTATGTCACATAGTTTAAGGAAGCTAAGTGTATTTAATCCCCCATTGCACAATTTTGTACATACCTTTGAATGGCATGTGAAATTGACTTCAGGGAAATGTGTAATGCCAAATGTAAAAATAATTGTGACAATTTAACATCTGAACAAACATCTCTTCTGGCTGAAATTGTTAATGACAAAAAAATACGGGTTATGAAACCCGATAAAGGAAATGGTATGGTTATAATGGAAACTGTGGATTATTGTAATCATATGAACACCATACTTATAGATGGTACTTATTGTGAGGTTTCTAAGAACAAAATTAATATTGCTTTCAGCAGGATTGATATGTTGCTTACTGACATGTTACATCAGGGACAAATGAGTTTGGATGAATACATTTATGTTAAAAATGACCACCCTAGGACAGCAAGCATTTTCAGGATCCCTAAGATCCACAAAGACCTAAACCACCCGCCCTTTAGACCTACTGTCGATGGCAATAGGTCTAAAACATATTTTATAGCTAAGTTAGTAGACAATTATTTGAAGAAAGGGTTGGATGTTTTGGAATTTATGTGTAAGGATTCTTGGGATTTCCTTAGGAATCTAAACAACTTAGAGTTCAGTAACAATATGTGGTTTGTCACTATAGATGTGCAAAATCTTTTTTCTGTCATTCTCCATGACATTGGTTTAAATTGGCTGGAGGAGCAGTTAGTTATTACTAACACATTTAACCAAGATTCAGTTAATTTAATAGTAACCTTGATGGAAATTGTACTTTATAATAATTTAATTTATTTTGAAGGTCAGTACTTCAGGCAAAAGGTGGATGTAGCAATGGGGGCACCATCCCCAACTATGCCAATTTTGTGATGTCCTAATCTGAAGTTATTGTAAAACGTTGTTTTTATCCATATATAGCTTTTTATACCAAGTTCCTGGATGAGTTGTTTTTGGTTTGGACAGGTTCAAAAGGCACATTAACAGACTTCTTGAATTATATAAATACGTCAACAAAATTTGTAAGGTTCACACATTCTATTAGCAGGGAAAGGATTACTTATTTGGACATTGAAATAATAGTTAATTCTATCAATAAAAACATGAGTTCAAAAATGTATTGAAAACCCACCTTCTCCAATTCCTATTCAGATCATACCAGCTGCTACCCATACTATCAGAAAAGATCTGTGGTAAAGGGGCAGCTGGTACATGGAGCAAGTATGGTATCTGAAGAAGATGATTTCTTAAATTGAATTTATTCTGGGTATGTTTAGGAAAAGAGGCTACCATGAAATGTTGTTAACTAATATTAGTAAGGAAGTCATCTCCAAAAGGCAAAATGATACATTTAAAACAATTTTGAACTCTGAACAGAATTCAGTGACGAATGTAATTGGAAATGGTGGGGATAACACCCAATTTAATACCAATAAGAATAGTAATAATAAAAAAAGGTGTTTTTTCATTCATCACAGTGTTCAATAAAGATAGTTCCACTGTGATGAATATTATATACAAAAATTGGATTTTTTTTTGCCTTAGATCATATGGTCTGGGGTTTGGTGGGTGTAAAACCTAATATAGTGTTCAGAAAGGACAGATCTTTAAAAAATCTATTGGACAAGGAAAAATTGCATATTTTAGTAGTAATAGGCTTACTGCTAATTATAAATGTGGAATGTGCAAACAATGTCCATATATTTTAACAACGGAGGCATCATTTAACTTTTTGAATTTTAAGTTAACTATCAATGGACATTAAAATTGTTCACTAATGTAGTTTATTTAGCAAACTGTGTGGTGTGTCCAGTATTCTATATAGGAAAGACATCCAGACGTTTACATGATAGGATGTATGAACATCTGACAGACATCAAAAAAGGAAAGTCCACTAATGCCCTAAGAAAACATGTAATGGAGTGCAGTGGGCATGGATTTTGTTTTTTGGTAATACAGCAGATTGTACTGGATCCGCAAGGTAAAATATTACCAGAACATCTTGAGCTTTGTGAACTAAAATGGCAATTTCACCTGAATGCCTTTGTTTATGTAGGGTTAAATGAATATACTAGTATTTTCTGTTTTTTGAAGCTTCAGCATTATAAGGGTTAAACTGGGGCATATATATGGTTAATTGCAACAACTGGTTTATTTGTGGATTGTTAATTAGTATGACTATTTTAATTTTTTTTTACTTTAACGTGTTGAGCACCAGTGCTATGACTTGAGAGACCATCCCTTTGATGACCATCAGTCCTATTTGAGGTAATGGAGTAGGTCCAATAGTCATAGCCACTGTATCTCCCATATCCAGTGTGAGCCACATTTGATTGACAGTGACAGGAGTCAGACCCTCATAAGTGCCATCTTAATTACCACAGCCTCTGCAACCAAATAACATCTGCATTTCTGATATTGGTTTTCCAGACTAGTGTCATGACATGTGACTTAATAGTGGAGCCTGTTACTGGGCTGTGGTTGCATCATTTTGTAGCTGACTAACCTTAATCAGAATCCCATGATATGGGGCTGATGTTATTCTAGAAATTCAGTCTGATCATAGTAGACTTAATTTCTCCATCTCTTTTAGGAGAGTAATGCTTGAGTCCAGTTGGGCTTGATGTCCTTGTCATGTATGTATGCCCAGTTCACTTTGTGGCACAACAATCATGGTATAACTTAGCTTTGAGTATTAGTGAGGTCTGGTCAAAGGCTTGAGCATCTTTGGTTTTGCACTTATCTGCTTAAAGGTAGGCTCCATCTATAAAGTATTATTCTGTCTAACAGGTGGAGATCTCCTCAAAGAAACCTTTGTAATTATTCTTGGAGATCTCAAGAGCAGATAACTGCCCACTCTTTATTTGCAAAGTTTACCTTGATCATGTTGGGTATTTGCTCACTGTGCTCACAGGTGCAATTGATAGTCCTTGGTTGCATTTAATTCTCATGGAGCTGAATTGCAACTGTTATTCCTGAGTACAATTAATTTATTTTTCTGTTTTTCAGCATCCAGGAAGATACTCTGACCCTTGCCACTCCAAACTGGCCATTGTCTCATTGGAGGTCCTGGGCAATTTCCATATAGGATTGTTTCTTCCTTCATTTTGTCTTGTTTTTTTTCTACATGCACTAATGTATTAAAAAGGTCTAACATAATTGACCTTTCTGTATAGCACATGTAAACACAGAGTAGAATGGACCACTACTGGGATCCAAAAAACAGGAAGAAATACTGGAGTCACAACTACAGTAATTGAGTACCACACTAGTAGTGTATCATGCAACTACTTTTATATCAGGAAAAACAATCCACAGTCTGAAATGAAGGATAGCATAGCACCTATGCTCCATCAGAATCAAAGATGACAAATTAACCACCTAGCCTAGCACTGGCCTATACACACAAAACACAGGAGCTAAAAAGAAACAAACTAGAATGCCAGAAACAGCTTAATGTCTCCAGCTACCCAGGACTTAACACTACCTCCATAAAGGGCATTCTCATTCTCTGACTACTAAACCACCAAAACATTTATTAGCAGACAAGACAAGACACTTCGATAAATTGGAACTGAGGAAGCAGGAAAAAAGAAGCCAAACGCAGAACCAAGAGTTGAAACTGAAATCATTAAAACCAGAAGACCTTACACACCAATGGCTATATTATTCCAGAGCACAGTCAAACTCTATACCCCTGCCTCATCTGAATACACTAAAATATTTAACAGGGACATGTAGACTATAGCTCACTAATGTGTACTGGCAATGTGTATCAGCTGTTTTTATTATTTTTATATTTTTTTATATATTTTGTACATTTGTTATAAGCTCTGAAGAAGTTTCTGAACAGAAATTAAAGTTATAGTTTGCTGACTTAGGACATCTAGAGCAACAAACAGATTTAGTTGTTTTATGTAAACTTTATGGTGTGCTACTTTTTAGCTTTCTATACATTTTTGTATGGCATTTCATTTGGATAAAAGGCTTGCTTCTGATCATGGAGGTATGAAGACACCCTCAAATCATACTGAAGAATTGATACAAATTTTCCGTATAACACTAACACATAGGCTCATACATACCGAACCTACTCTGAGCAAGAATCAGATTTTACATTCTGCACATTTCAAACTTTTATTGCCTGGTTTGTACTACCTATCTACACTTTCCCTTTACAAAAGATATAGACAGATAGAATGCTTTCTGTGATCCCATCCATTCATAGAAAAATATGCAAATCAAGCAACACCTCCACCACCTATCACCATCCTAAACTCTTGTCTAATCATAGTCTATATGCGAATGATGGAGCAACCCCTCCACCTATAACTGTCCTTTACTCACTCACCAAATCACTCTCCCATGACACATCCCTTCTAAATTCCTTTGGTCCACACTAGGTTGGCTCCATCTGGGCAACTGCACCTCCATTACCAAATTCCTACAGATTCCTGATTGTAGATCAGATAAACCATTCTAATCTTACTGGATTTGAATAATAGTATTAGCCTGTTCATGCTTCACCAAGATCAAAGTACCTTTTTATGAACCTGAAAACTGCCAACACTGTTAAAAATGATGTGAAGAAGTTCTTAGTGGAATGAAAGTGCTCATCAGAATAAATAAAGCTGTCTACATTCTAAAACCAGATGCAATGACTGGATACAAATAAAATACCAGAAAGTGATTTTTTCCTACACCTTAGCTGCTTTTAGTTCTATCCTTAGCTTTTAGATTTAAAGAAGGTAGGATTAGTCCCTGATGCTTTTGGTAGTTACTACCCATTCTTGCACCTCTCACTTATCAGTAAGATTCTGGAGATGGTGGGGTACGTGCAGCTGATTCTTGCCTTAAAAGAAATAATATCTGACCAATTTCAAACTAGTTTCCAGTCAAGGTATAGTAATAAGATGGCTCTGACAAGGGTCTTTAATGACTTTTTATTAGTGAAGAATCAAGATTATTACACAGATTTCAACATGCATTTGACAGAGCAGACAATGAGATTCTCTTTTTCACTTGCAGCATTAATGTAGCCTCACAGGTATAGTCCTGTCTTGTCTGTTATATGCACAGTCGTCCACAATCTTAGGTATTAGCTCTTTTTCTTTCCATAATCCCACCTCTGATGATCCACAGGGTTTCATGTTGTGTCATTTATTGTTCTCTTTGTATATCCTTCTTTGGGAGATGTTAGCTGAGGGAGAGATTTGAATTACAAATGTTATGCTTATGACACAATGCTATATCTCTTTTGAAAGCTCTCTCTGGTTTAAATTCACTTGCAGATAATTTGGAATGCATCCACAGTTGGATGACTGCCTGAACCTTAATCCTGACAAGGTAGTACCCATAACTATTGAAACTTGTCTTCCAGATTCATGTGTTCTAGTCTCAAGCCTCAGTTTTATCTATGATGCTGGTCTGCTGGGGTTTGTGTCAAAGGTGTAGAGTTTAGGGCTTATTAGCTGTTTTTTTCATCTTCTATTTTGGATCCCATTAACCTCCTGTTACTAATCTGTACACTAGTTCAATTAGCCAATTGCACCTCTTTAATCCCCCCCCCCTTGCTGATCTGTGTGTGTGTGTGTGTAGGGGGGAATAGGAGCTCACAGCTGAATCCTGCTGTGATCCTGCAGGTGAGTCCTTCCTATCCTGGGAGAGAGAATGACATGATCTATAGCTTTTAAGGCATGTTATTCTCCCCTTATGAAATACAAAAGCCAAGGGCAATCATTATAATATATGACTAAAGATGGGAAACGTTAGGATATGGAGAAGTCTGATGATTTAGGCATTACTGCCCACAACATTAGTTCACTCATGCTGCCTTGTTATAGTATCTTGCCTATAACCTAGGAGACAAGCCTCAGTCTGCAACAAGGCAAGGTTTGATTGTACACAGTCCCCCAGTCCTCCCCCAGGATAGGTGAGCTGACATAGGCTGCTCATTCCCATGCCCCTGCTCTGGCTTCTCCAGCATCTGAGAAGCTAATTGAAATCAGACCATCTGGGTTGCCATCAAGGCTTAATCTCTCTGTGGCATAGGGCCAGGATAAGGTTTATCATTGATGACATACAGATATTCAAGCTTGCAGGTGTGGTCCTTCTATTTCTGTCTCAGGAATATATTGCCCTTGTAAGTTCCATCTGAGGACTTCCCAGTAGCTGTACATGCCTCAATTTCCTCTCACTTGAACTACTGTAACTCCCTGTAGCTGGGGATACCATACTCAGAGCTTGATCATCTATAGCTGGTGCTAATCTCTGCAGCCCATCTACTTGTAGGGATTTCCCAATGCACACCACATTGATCTTAACCAGAAGGCCACCAGCATATTATGTGAGTTCTCTGTAGTTTACAGTGGTTGCTGCTTCTATCTCATACCATTTTTAGGTTCATAGGTTCATAGGTAGTTACTAGGCTATTGGCCCTAGGGCCTATACAAGCCTAGCCAAAAGTAGCCTGTACTTCATAAAAGTAGATACCAAACAGGAGAAGACCCAGGACTGAACCCTGTGGTACTCCACTTGTAACTAGTCTGAAGTCGGATTTGGAGTCTGCTACTTTCACAGTGTGGGTTAAGTCAGTGAGCCAGTTGGCAACCCGTCTTGTGACATAGGGATTTATACCTAGTTTAGTGAGTTTATGTATAATTCCAGTGTGGGGGATTGTGTCAAAAGCCTTGGTGAGATCTAGATAGGCTGTGTGAACCACCTTACCCTCATCTACAGCTTTGGTGACTACTTCAAAGAAGTCTATCAGGTTTAGGAGACACGATCTGCCTTTTATAAATATGAACTGGGTGGGGTACACAGTTTGGAGATTACCAATGTCTTTGTTCATAAGTTCCATGATGATACATTCCATGGCCTTGCAGACCAGACTCGTTTGACGGTAGTTCCCAGGGTCCATGGTTTCTCCCCCTTTGTGGAGTGGGATAACTGTGGCTGTGCGCCATTCAGTGGGCACAAAGCCAGAGGTGAAGCTATGACTGAACATGGTGCTTAGGTGGGATGCCAGTTCATTCTGTAGTTCATATAGAATGCAGCCTGGGATGTCGTCAGGTCCCATGGATGCTCTGTTCTTGGCTTTGGACAGTGTGGTTTTTACCTGTACAGCTGTGATTACAGGAACTTTGCATTCTTCCGGTATAGAGATGGGCCCTTTAGGGGGTGAGAGGGGGGTAAAGTTAGCATTAAACTTATCTGCCAGGATGTTGGCAATATCAGTTGGTTCTGTATATTTAGTGCCATTGTGCTGTAACTCAGAGCAGTTCTGAGTGTTGCCATTGAGATTCTTGACATAGCTATAGAATGCTTTGTAGTTGTCTTTAGAATCAATGGCAATTTTGTTTTCATAACTAGCTTTGTAGGATTTTATGAGGGATCTCAGCTTCTTAATGAGGCTGACTTTTTTGAAAAGTTTAGTTTTGGTTCACTCACTTTGCGCATCTAGTTTCTGGATCTACTAACATGGTATTGCTCTTCTCATGCCTTTTGGTCTGCCACCATTAGGCTGTTGGAGGGTCCATGGATGTAGTTGGAGAGTCATCTGGGAATCACTATTTGGCCTGGCAGGGCTGCCACCTTTGAAATCTGTTATCAGGGTGGCTTAATAAGTCCCCACCTTAAGCTGTTTAAAGACATCCTTAAAAATAATCTTTCTGAGTTGGTATTAACAATCTGATTTACTACAAACGTGTTTTAATTGTGTATTAACATTTTATTGTTGTGTACAACTTGTAAAGCCAACAAAGTCTTAAAGATACAGTGGTATAGTTTTCTTTTTGTTTATATTTGGCTTTCTTTTAGTACAATAAAAACAACTGTGTAAATAAGCATTACCATGGTAGTTACTACTTTATCAACTCTAAAACCAAGGAGTAGCAGAATGAGATAAGAAGGGGGTACAATATCTCTAAGATACGCAAATGAGATGCAAAGTAAGTCATTACTGGGGTCTTCTAAATCCTTATATTTGATACAATGTTCCATCACTCTTTTAAGAGAAAATCTGGTGCTGGATAAGGTTTCTAAAGAGCTAATATCAAGATTTTCACTGTAATTGATATAAGCTAAATCCTCCACATGTCCTTTGGATGATGATCTGAAAAAAATGCAACAAGACCAGTCAGGAGGGATAGGAATACTCAAGGTCTGCAAGGTATATACACAGGTTATAATCACAGACCACCATTTATTTACCTGGGGATAATCTACCAACAATGAAACAGATCAGCTGGATCACAGTGACAAAGCCAGCAGAACAGGATGGTACATTTTATTGTCCAGTAAACTATCCCATATATATAGAGGGATGCACTGCAAACATTATTTTTATTTCTGATGAACTACTTTGCATTGACTTGTAAGCTTAGACAAGTTTTTAAACACTTGCTTCTATAAACTTGTAAAATAGTTTACATTAGAATTTGAGGAATCTAAGATATCCGCTCCATTTTTCAGCACTTTTCAAATCATCTGTGGTATTAGTATAGAGGTAAGTTTCCCTTTCATTTGTAGTTTACTATTATCATTGATTCTTCCTACATTAAAATGATAGTGTTTAGGTGAGGCAAGCGGACTAACTGGAATGGAATTGATGGTAGGAGGGTGTAATTTAGAGTGTATTTTCAAACATGAAAAATAAACTTCTAAAGACTGCTCCCATTTATACAGTTTAGATTATGATACAATTGGGATAGAGCTGGACAATAATAGCCAATACATTTCCCTTCTCAAGGTATTTGAAGAAGGTATTTAAAGTACTTTTACGTGTTGCATTAAAGTCACCCATGGTCAATACCAACTATTAATTATTATGGGAAGATCATTGTTTCTGAGATTCTAGTCAAAGGTAAATGAGAACCCACACAGCACCCTGTATATTAGTGGGAAATATTTAACCCCAGCATCACAACGGAAATGAAGTAGGCACTAATATAGAAAACCTTCACATAAGGTTTCTGGGTCCATATTCATCCTTGAGGCTGATTCATCATCAGTACTGACAACAATACACTTGGCAAGATTCCTCACTAATGAAAATTCACAACATTTACTATATACCCATAGTGCTGAAGAAGAGAATAAACTGTTGCATTATAAACATCAGCAAAAGAAAAATATACATGTTCAAGGCATTCAGTGAAATTTTATGATGTGACTGTTCAGTGAGACATTCCTTTCATTGATGCTTGTGGTCTTCCAAATTATAATTTAGTGCACCAGATAGAATTTTCCAATATTGTACACCTAGAACTCTAAACATAACCATTTCAGATAGCTAACTCAAAGGATGAACATTCATCGTTTCCACTGGAAAAATGAGTGTATTCAGTAAACTTTGTCAGAAAGCTTTAATGCATCTAGATGTCACCAAATATTGTACAAAACATCAACGTTTCATCCTCATATTGTGATACAAATAATGATAATAAGCTGCACATGTAATGGCTATAAACATGAATCTATAATCTTAGTTTCTTGTGGGATCTCATGAAGGTGAAGCAAATGAGGGCTCATAACTAGAACAAACAGCGCTGCCAAGAGTGTGCAACCTGGACTTATTCCTGTTGAAAAATGCAATGTTTAGTGGCAAGGATTAGACATTTGACCACTTACATAAAGCAATACATAGTTTCACACAAATTCTATAGTATTGCTAGTGTTGCTAGATGTTGCTGTAGGAAACCATAATATTGCCCGACTTAAAGAAAATCATTTTAAAAGGTCAAATAATTTCATGAAATCTAATCCAAACTGCTATAAATATATTAATTTGTCTAGAACTTTCATAGTTCAGTTATTCACATCTCTGTGAAAATATGGTAATTAGAAAACAAAATGACAATGTGGCTACATGCTTTTGTTATTGGCATTACAAGTGTTCACTTATCTATATGTAAGTCCAGAAATTGCTGTAAGTAAAGAACCAACTCATGAAGGAATATTTGATAAAACTCAATTAGATGTACATTTAGGCTTACTTCTTTCCTATTTTAATACTGTTTATAATTGAATATACTTTTGTTGTGTAAAAAGTAAAAAAAAGCCAAGCCTAAAGTCCACTGAGGAGTTTGACTCAATTTCTACCACTATGGCAAAATACAGCATATGTGATTCAAAATATTTCAGTAAATACTAAGAAAGCAAATCTCCTTTACGGTTTCCTCAGTCTAAGGATACAGTAACGATTCTAGTATATGGTTTTGTAGTTTTAGAGGTCTACAACTGACCTGCTTTATTTTCACTAAAGTAAATAATCTTTTCCGTTTGTTTACCATTATGAATAGTTCAATAACTTGCACAGTATATTCTGCTGCCGGAGAATAATTTTCTAAGTTTTTATGTGTTTTTATAACTATATCCAGCAGTTTAGAAATCATGCCTAATTTCACCAGACATGCATCAGAGATTGAAAATTCTCTGCTTGCGCTTGTAGCAATTATCCATTTTAACAGAAACATATTCCATAAATGCATCCTGTGATTAAAATCTGCATTTTAATGAGACATGAGCTGTATTCTTGCAATTATATCTTTGCAATGTGTATACATTTCCTATATACATAATTGTGATAAGTATAACATTTTACTGACATCATGGATATAACAGTTACTTCATGTTCATAAATTCTTCAAGTAATTTCCCATGTTATATCAAATCAGATGAGAACACTATCAACCCGCATTTATCAATGGATTCGGGTTACCAACTAAAATTATGTTAGTCACTAAAGGTTTCATGCCTAATTTGGTTAGTCAAAAAGGAAGAAAATTGTATAAATGGGCTACGTACTGTTTAAGACATACGTTAGAAACAAGCATACCTTAAAGATGATCATATTTTCCTATTTTCTATGCCTTTATATCTAACAGAGGTGATGCTGTTATCTTCTGAAATATTTTCATCTCACCTGCATGCCTCTTAAATTGGCTATTACAACAAATATTAGAAACCATTTCTATTCCTCTGGCAATTTTATTGTAGTAATACCTTATAAGTCTACTTGTAGAAGACAAATTATGTTTTCTAACTACACAATCATGCAGAAATAGAGTTTTAGTTAGAGAAACAAATTACTCCATTTACTCTTAATGACAGAATACTTAGTAGAGACCCCATAACCATGTATCCCCCTCCTTTGTCCTTTAAATACTCAAATTACAGTATTTGAGTGAAACAAATACTCACCATTATGTGCCTAGAGGGACCCAGTTTATTTGTATTACATTTATCCACATCAAACATAGAAAGAAGCTAAGAAAAAGACATCAGTAAGAAAGAAAAAAAATAAACAAAACACAGAGACAGTATCATATGTTACAGTTACTTCCCCCAAACACGGTTGATTGTCTATATTAGACCATAGAGACACACACACGTACACACACACACACACACACACACACACACACACACACACACACACACACACAGTTTATGTATATATTTATAAGTGATATTGTGTGTGTGTGTGTGTGTGTGTGTATGTATTTATATATATATATATATATATATATATATATATATATATATATATGTTGGTGTTTGTCTTTCGGCTTTTCCCAGTTAGGGGTCGCCACAGCAGAACTCCGGTCCGCTAATGATTGGCAGTTGTTTTTTATGGTGTTGAGTTGCCAGCCCAATGCCCAACCTTCAACGAAGGCACGCCCATTCAACGGATGTCTTTCGAATGCTCACTCGACCGCCGGGAGAACATGCAGACTCCACACAGAAGGTACTCCCAACCCAAGCCGAGAATCGAACGGGAGAACCTCTTGCTGTGAGGCAACAACTCCACCACTGCACCATCGTGGAAGACCTAATATATATATATATATATATATATATATATCTATATATAAATATAACTATATATATATTTATATAGGTTTACATTCATATGGTCGAGCACACATTGCTTGACCATGAATTACCCTGAATTTTCTCCACAAATCCCGTAATGCCGAACAGTTAGAATGTCCTAATAACACAGACTTTGACATTTCTGACCGCTCTACCACCTAAATGGGCACTACCATGGGTCAAAAAAGGGGCAATATTTTGCGATTCACAACTCTTGCAGTCACTTTTTTGGGATGTTGCCGCACTCCTTTCGGCAATACACGATCAACCATCTACCAGTCGATCATATGCATGTATACCATATATATATATATATATATATATATATATATATATATATGTGTGTGTGTGTGTGTGTGTGTGTGTGTGTGTGTGTGTGTGTGTGTGGGTATCTGTATGCATACATACATGTGTGTATTTACTTTTGTCCTTGTTACCTACATCATGACAGGAAAAGATTAAAGAAATGCCAGTTGTTCACTTGCATTATTAAGAAATTTAAACAGGTATCCCCCTTTTGGATCTGCTCACTTACCTCTTTAATAAAGAAACACAAAGTAACCAAGATGGACACTCCTTACTTAACAGGAATATGAAAAATATCAGAGGAGTTTATAAGTCAGATTGAAGAAATGATTGTACTTATGGTAGTAGGTAGAATGAAGGACGTTTTGTATTAGTGGTGCTGGGTGTGCACTAATGCAGTTCATTTTGCTGTTAATGTGTGCACACAGCAGTTCCTATTGTAACAACTGTCATGTGTAACAGCAGAGAGTAAGGGAGTTCAAGCACTGAAATGATGATTTAGGAACTGCAGTGTGCGTGTAATGTCTGCATTCTAATAACTGTACATTCGTACAGCTTATTTGTGTTTGATGGCCAGCATTCCTGGGTGTTTTTCTGACGTACAGGAGATTTTATGTGTTTTTCATGCTGCTTCATTCTTTGAATAGTGACTATGTTTGTAATGTCAAGCACTGAGTAATCATCAGATCTGCAATAAGAGAAATGATATCAGTAGCATCATGCTTTTATTTTTCTTTCCTCTTGTATAATATACCAGAACACAAATACTGCCCTGCATTATTATTTATTTAAGTTTGTTAAATGGATAAGCTAACTCGTCAAAAGACCTTTGATAAACACATTCCCCCAGTCACAGTAAGTGATATTGGGATATCAAGTAAATGGTTTCAGAGAGTAGAACTTTAAGTACAAGCTATTTATCAATTTGCAGTATATCTTACAGCTTTCATAACCTATCATCACAAATATGTGATCACCACTGCTGTATTGGGAATAAATTCCTTACTTTGTTCCTACACCTATCTCTGTGAAGCAGTACATCTAAAAACTGAAATGGCATGTATTTCAAATCTGGCAGCATAGTCTAGAGGCTAATGAAATACAGTGTGAATGAAAAATCTAGTGCAGGCAAGCAGTGCTATGTAGAATACGCATTACTGATTTGGGCATGGTGTGGGTTGAGCACATCATTCCTTACCCCTGAACATTAAAGTATTATAGTTCTTATCTACTATTTGCAATTAGACAACTAAGTTTGGAAAGAAAAAGCATAAATAAATTATAAATAAATAAATAAAAGAAATGCTTACTGCTACTAATGCATGTGTTGTGGTACTGGTAGTGTAAAACTTGGAAGACCATCAGAGGTGTATGTATGGGGCATGATAAACATTGGCTGCATATTACTGGTATAATTCTCAAGTTATAATGACGGACTGAAATCCATTCCATCTAAGGGAGGAAACAACCTCAAATCATTATACTAAAATGAAAAGTATATAAAGAAATAAGCAATAAATACATAAATGCACTGATAAAGTTGAGAATAAATATTCAATTATCTGTAAACCATACAGTTGTATATATAAAAGTTAAATAACATGAAGCGGGAATAATAATAATTTAGTTCAAATTAGAATATTATTCTGTAAGAATGAAGTCTGAGATACACACTGGTAGGATTGCCTTCATCTTCTAGCTGAAGCCCATTATGTCAATTTGAACTTTCTACAATAAATAATACTGATTTCCCAAAACAGGTGTGTGGAGGTAATGTACTCCATTATGCCTTCCTGCTATTATATTCTAAATTCAAGGTTAAAGTGCAAATGGAATGGAAGAGTACATTTCTCCCTTCCTCAAGGGAAGCGTTACCTTGCAAAGTATAAAAGTGGGGGTTGTGTAGCTGTGTGGTGGGAGGCAAGATGATAAAAAGTTGTTCGATTTAATGATATGAATTTAATTAAAGTGACTTTGATATAAAGAGTTTCAGTATATTACAGGTAAAGTAATATGGAGTAAACCATGTGTGTAGTTCATGCAATATATCTTCCCTCTAGAAATATAGATAGGCAATGTATTTGTGTTTATCATGTTAGATAAGAGATATTTTATATTCTGGAAATGAAACTGGTTGGCCTTAATATTTTTGCATTGATTAGTGAACATTGTTAGATGAATGATATTTTATATTCTGTGAACACTCTGTTGTTAACATTTATTTATTTATGTTTCTTAACCAGGTGGATAGATTGTCCTTATATCTTTTTCAATTATGCCCTAAACTCCAAGGAATGTAACAGCTAGAAGGAATATAATATTTATATTCCTCTTAATAGTACATGTGACAACACTGAAATGTATTTTCACTGACTACAGAAAACTGCAATGTACTTCCCTTCCTGTCTAATGATAGTAGGAAGAAATACAAACTACATAAGGATCTAAAAGATAAATTATAATCATACAGAAACTATTTGATTCATTGAAGTTAACTTCTGCTTTTATGACCCTTCAGCCTATTCATCTTAACCCTAACCTCAGGTTGAATAATAAGATGATCAACCTGGACCAATATCCATTGTTGAGGGATAAATCTATAGCGGACTTTCTCCCATTTAAACAAGATTCAGCAATTACCATGAGGAAAAAGCAAAATATACAGTCTTATTAAGACAATTAAAAGAGCTCTGTTGTAAGTTCTGGGAAGATCATACTCTTTCCGCTTCAGATATCTCTACCTATATAACCCTATGGGACTTGTTTCGCCGGAAGAAAAAAATGATTTCTAGTGTCTATAAATTCATTATAGCTATTAAATACAATAAAGAATGTATTCATTCTAACTACTGGACGAAACAAGACCCACAGATCACAACCAATATTATTGCCCAAGCTATACAAAAATATTCCAAATTTATACCCCTCCAAAAACTAAAATATACACAACTTATGTTATTAAATAACGCCTATTTTACACCTGCAGTTTTAAACAAAATCTACCACAACACACCAGCAAACTGTGAATACTGCCCTACGCAGATAGCGGACCTTATACATATATTTTGGAGCTGTAAATGCTCATACAAGCTCTGGTGTGCTCTAAGGGTCAAGCTAGAAAAAATGGGGTACGAGAAAACAACTTTATCATGGAAATTTACTCTCCTCCATATCCCTCCTCCGGGGATAAATAAGGGGCAAATACATATTCTCGTTTCTCTGTTTATGTTGATAAAGTACTATATCACTTTAAATTGGAAAAATAGGATGGCCTTATCATGGGAAGGGTTAAAGCATGTAGCCAGAAAGCAACTTTGTGCACATAAATACTTTTTGTATTCATTGAACCAGCAGCCTGAACATAAGGATTTCTGGAAAGTATTATTTGATCATATTTTACTGTGATGTTGCAAAGGATGCAATTTCTTATAAGGGTATAGATGAGATTTGTATATAGTTATATAGTTTCTGTTTTGTATGTGTATTGGTTTGTAATATATTCAAAACTAATAAAAAGATGTTACAAAAAAAGAAAACAGCAATGTAATTATTTATAGATTACAGAAATGTAATTTATTTTGGTCATAACATCTGTAGAGTCTGTGGAGTGCAGAGACCTGCTATGACTGAAGTAGCACATTGTTACAATCTACGTAGGTGGTAATATGGTTGACACTTTTAAAATAACATTTATAGTCTATGGACAAAGAACTATCTTGCTACTTAACATATACCAGTAGTATATGCATATTTACAATCTGTGTACCATGAGGTAACTCTGTGTTATAGATGGGGGACTGCAGCTATAACTCTGCATTGTAGATGGGGAAATACAGAGGTAACTGTATCTTATAGATGGGGGAGTACAGAGACAACTATATATTATAGACTGAGTAGTACAGACATAACTGTATAATAGATGGGAAAATACAGAGATAACTAGATATTGTAGCTGGGT
>NC_056746.1:422516161-422526161 GCF_019279795.1 Protopterus annectens
TGTCCCGTTCGATTCTCAGCTAGAGCGTCTTCTGTGTGGAGACATGCGTGAATGGGCGTACCTTCATTGAAGGTTGTGCATCAGGGCCAGCAACTCGACACGTAAAAATCTACTGCCAATCATTAGCAGACCGGAGTTCTGCTATGGCGACCCCTAACTGGGAAAAGCCGAAAGAGCTTGAGACCATGACTTTGACACCAGGTGTCTGTCTCAGTAAGGCCCTTTTGGAGAATGTCCGTATCAGCCAGAGAGTCAATTATGGCTCCCAGTTTGCAGTCATCGGTGAACCTGGTTAGGCATAGTCCTCCTGTGTTTGCCTGTACTTCTGAGAAGTATATGCCAAACAGTAGGGGTCCCAGGACCAAGCCTTGTGGGACACCACATTTGACTGGTTTAGACTTGGACCTGGAGCCCGCTGTTCTTACCGTGTGAGTTCTGTCTGTAAGCCAGTTGGCAATCCATCTCGTGATGTAGGGGCTTATGTTCAGGCTGGTAAGTTTTTCTATAATTCCCAAGTAGGGAATAGTGTCAAAAGCCTTGGTGAGGTCAAGGTAGGCTGTGTGAACTACCTTCCCCTCATCTATGGCCTTGGTGACTGTCTTGAAGAAGTCAGCCAGGTTTAGTAGGCATGATCTGCCCTTAACAAAGCCAAACTGGGTTGGGTTAAGTGTTTGGAGGTTCCCAATGTCTTTGTTAATGAGTTCCATGATGATGCGCTCTATAGCCTTGCAGACCAGGCTAGTCAGGCTTATGGGGAGATAGTTACCAGGGTCAGTTGTTGCCCCTCCTTTGTGGAGCAGAATAACCGTTGCAGTGTGCCATTCTATGGGCATGTAGCCTGTGGAGAGGCAAAGGTTAAGCAGTGTGTTTAGATGGGGGGTTAGTTCGTTCTGTAGTTCGTGCAAGACGCAGCCTGGGACACCATCTGGCCCCATTGATGCTGTGCTTTTGGCTTTTGAAAGGGCTGTTTTCACCTGTGTGTCTGTGACTTCCGGGACACTACACTTTTCCGGTATTGTTGTGGGCCCTTTTGGGGGTGAGAGGGGGGTGAAGTTCGCACTGAATCTATCTGCCAGGATGTTGGCAATATCAGTGGGTTCAGTATATTTTGTGCTTTTTTGCACTAGCTCAGAGCATATCTGTGAGTTGCCACTTAAATTCTTGACATAGCTAAAGAAGGCTTTGTGGTTATCTTTTGAATCATTGGCTATTTTTCTTTCGAAGTTAGCCTTGGAGGATTTTATGAGGGATCTTAGTTTCTTACTGATACTGATCAGGGATGCCTTTCCTTCTTGAGATTTGATTTTTTTCTGAACTAGTTCCCTGCTTCTATTGTATAGCCTGTTTATGGCAGGGGTCCACCAGACTGGTTTCCTTCTCTTAGGGGAGTGAGTCTTGGTTTTGCCAGGGATGGCATGATTCATGCATCATTGTAGGTGCTCATAGAGTGCATGTTTAAAGGTTCCTTTCCTGCATCTTGGACACTATTATCCTTTAGCGTGGGGGCTGTGAAACTTACCACCTTTGTCTTAAGTAAGTTGAAGTTTGCTATAGAAAGGTTTTTCACTGTGGTTTCTTTGGTTGTGTGGTGTGGTGTGGACATCCAGAGTGACTAGTTTATGGTCTGATCTAACCAGTGACCAGTTGACCTCCGGTGTGGAACACCTGTCGCCCATGTTGGTGATGACCAGGTCCAATATGTTTTCACCTCTGGTAGGGGAGTTTACCAGCTGATCCATGGCATTTGAGTTGATAAATTCCAGGAAGTGCTGGACGTGGGAGTTTGTACTTGAGTAGTTTTCCCAGTTAACAGCAGGGTAATTGAAATCGCCCAATATCAGGGTGTTCAGTAGGACCTTCATGTTTTCCAGTGTCTCCAGAAAGGTGGAGTGGTAGCCCTAGGTCATGGAGGGTGATCTGTAGCAGGCCACAATTTGCATTGCAGATTTGCCTGATGTTAGTTGCACATGGATGATCTCGGAGGTATCATGCTGCGCCACTAACCTGGAGGTGTAGTTATCCTTGATGAATATGGATACACCCCCTCCTTTTGTGTTTCAGTCCATGTTCTGTGGCCGAAATGTGTGGTATGAGTTGTAGCCCGGTAGTGCTGGGGTGCTCTGTGGAGCCTTGAACCAGGTTTCAGTTACTGCACAGATGTCAATGTTCTCCATACTGAGGAGTGCTTTGAGCATGTGCATTTTGAGATTTAAACTCCTGGAGTTGAGTAGCATAACCCTCACTTTTTTATTTGTGCTGTTTACGGAGGTGGGTTTGACTTTTGAGCCTTGCCTAAAAAAGGCACTATGGGAGCAGCAAGAGCCTTTCCCAGTATTCAAAAGCCTAGGGGTGACAGGCGCAAGCCGTCTCTTGTGAAGCATTAAGGCCTGTCGAGCATGTCTTCCCAGGCTGACAGACACTGGATCCCCTTTGAATGACACCAGAAGCTTAGCCAATTGTTGAAATTGATCATTTTTTCTTTATACTGCGGTATCATTCTTGGTGAGGGCAGGATGCTACTCAGGGTCAGAGTCATACCCGCCTGGGCTACTTGATAAGAGAGCTCTTCCATGTCTCTTTTCATGTAGTCCAGGGAGGTACGTCTCAGGTCATTTGCACCAAAATGAACAATGACAGAGTCATATTTGTACTTGTTCTGGGGTGACCTGAGTGCTTGTGTTATGTGGCGGATTCTGGCTCCCGACAGGCAGATAACAGTAACCTTCTCCTTGTCCAGCCTAGTGAGTGGGACGTCAGTGTGCCTGACTATAGAGTCGCCTATTACTAGTGTGTTAGGTATGTTATTTTGCCTTAAGGGCTGTGATTGTGTGGCACACTGATTTTGTCTTTTGTGTGTTGTCTGGTTTGTGATGGGAGGTGCAGGTTTTTTGGGTGTCTGCTTTGGAGGTCTGTGATGCTTTTGCAGGTTTTTATTTAGAGCCTCCAAGTATGATTTTGTGTATTTATGTGTATTTTTTGCAAGTGCTGGTTTAGTATGTCTATGTGAGGCTGGAGGTGTGCTGCAAGTGTTAACCTTCTCCTCATGACTGCCTGTTCCAATCTTGGGTGGAGAGAGCTTAGCCTCCAATTTAGCTATATAATTGCATCTCTCCCATATGTTAATGTTTTGTGGTAGGAGAAGAGGGTTGTATGTGTACATGAGACAATTGTAACATTGCCTCAGGATACCCAGGTTCACCAGCTGGACTGGAGAGTATACTTGAAATTGCCCTTTGGTCATGCCTGAATAGTAGGGTGAGCTGCTTAGTCGCTTGGTTGGTGAAGGGTGAATAATGAGCCTTGCCCTGTTGGGCAATCAAGTGTTGGGGTATATTAGTGCCTGCTATTAGGTCTGAGCAAGTGCTAGACTGTAGGATACTTTTTAAGTGCTTAGGTTGAGAGTTAGACTACTTTCAAGGGAAAAACTGAAGAGGAGGCTTGGTGGAGCCGGGATAAATTTAGCCCAAGCTAACTGGCGCTGCCTGGACATGCAAAACTGTGCAAATGTGTTTTTTACAGCAGGGAAATGAAAGAGATAGAAATTAGTCCAAAATGGCTTATAAACTACTAACTTCTGGGCTGAAACTACTCCACCAGGGACAGATGGCTGCTCAAAGCTCCGTCTCTCACAGGTGAACAGAGAAACCTCCCTCTATCCAAGTAAGGTATGGGCAACTCAGAAAATTGTAACATAGCCCTGAATTCAGCACTAGCCTGAAAACTGGACTATAATAGCTTAGCAAGGTGGGAAACAATGAACATCTTTTTTTGAAAAGATAAGGCAAAAACTGTAAAAAATACACTTAAAACAGCTTTAAAGTAAAGTGATTAAAGACTTTAAGACTTTGTTACTGAGAATTACTTTCCCAACTGCCCATCATTATGATTATATTTCTCTGCTCTCCTAACTCAAGCTGAGTATCCAGTGATAATGGACTTGATATCTGTTTGTTGTCTGTCAACAGAATGTGCTGAATTTGGGTACCTGAATGTTGCTGTCTCTGAACTCAGCCTCAGGAAAAGGAAACTCTTTGGAAACCAAACATTTCCTTTCCTTAAAATATGAATAATTAAATATCAGATATGTGAGTGGTACAATGGCCTTGGATTCAGTTTGGATTCAATTTGAAATCCATTTAAGTGGCAACAGAGTTCAACAATCTGCTTATAATATGTTGTGTAATAACTGCTAATGAACAACTTTGAGTAAACTCTTCATCAAAATCAAATGTGTACTGTAATATGTGCTACATGTTTTTTTAAATGGCTACAAATTTGCTTTGTTTCTAACCATCACATTCAGTAAAATTGTATTTAAATCTTGTCTTAGTCACATATGTAACCTACCCAAAATGTGATGATAAAAATTAACTTGTAAAGAGCTGTGTTTTTTTTTTTTGAAAAAGTTTTTATTAGATTTTAACTAGACAAACTGATCATGACAATAATTGTATTTAGACATTTGTGAGGATAAAAAAGAACAATATGAATCAGAACAAACAAGAACAACTATTTACAAGAGTGTCTGCTAACAATGAAGTGTGGTTTTAAAGGATACAGACTTATGCTCACTTTGCTGTTAATGACAATTTTGTTTAATTGAAGCAGAGGGGTTTGGGCTTTTTAGAATAGTAGATGGGTGGGTTTGCTTGGATGGTTAGACTATTCAAGCAGGGAATGGTAGATTCCATGAGGGGTTTGAAGGATTTTGTTACATTAAAAGTTTTTTTGTTTTTTGTGGGTATCTACAATAACAATTATGTATCTAATTAAACTTTTAAGTATTAATATAAGTATGACTGTTAATAAGCAGTTCTTTAACAAAGGGTCCATATAGTTAATTTTAAGAGAGTTATATATACACTGTTGACTTGTATGACAAATGACATTTATTAATTGTATTTCCATAAATGTTACTGGATTGAATAACGGTTACAAGAGGGGTAGTCTAAACAAATATTTGAAGTTGTTTAACTCGCAAGTTATTTTTGTACAAGAAACACAACTATTGGCAAAATATAATGGCAGAATTAATATTAAGTATTACTCTGTATTGTCTAGTACTGCGGTGGTGCTGCGGTAGCGTTGTCGCCTCACAGTAAGACGTTGTCCTGTTCGATTCTCAGCTAGAGCGTCTTCTGTGTGGAGACATGCATGAATGGGCGTACCTTCGTTGAAGGTTGTGCATCAGGGCCGGCAACTCGGCACGTAAAAATCTAATGCCAATCATTAGCGGACCGGAGTTTCGTTGTGGCGACCCCTAACCGGGAAAAGCCGAAAGACACAACAACAACTCTGTATTGTCTAGTTCACAATATAATAATAAAAAAAGAGGAGTTGCTATATTATGGAAAATTCTTTGCCTATACTTAAAATCATTGACACAACTACTGATGATAAAGGTATGCTTTGTTGTGTTACCTTACAACATAATAAGACAATATTAACCTTATTAACATACTGGATTCCTGGAATAGGAATTAAAACCATTGAAGAGCTATGTTTTTTGAGTCACCATGTGTGAGTTGAGTAGAGAATGTAATGGAAGTGTACTGGCATGTTTTGATTTTATAACTGTGAGCTGTTTTAAGTATTTGATGAAATTTAGTGGTTAATATAAGAATTAGCTACATAGCTCACCTTCAGAATTAATTTGTAATCATTCCAATGCATGTGACTTTTAAACCACTTACACAAATACTTTGTTTTCTCTGTGCTGTGGCAGTGATGAAACTGTAGGATTTTGGCAGTACAACTTTATCTACAAGAAATGTATATGCTATTTATTTCTGTTATTAATTCATGTGGTGTCTTAAGTTGCTTTCCAGTCATGCTACTTCAATCAAAAAACATTGTAGTCATCAGATTCATTTAGTAAGTCACTGATTTTTTTGTAATTCTCACATCTGAGCTTTGGCAGGAAATTATACTTTGCAAAATTAAGTTTGACAATTAATACAGTAGCTATAATTCTGAGATATTTCCTTTGTTACTTCTTCTTTTGGCTTTTCCTGGTTAGGGGTCGCCACAGCGGATCACTTGTCCGCTCATGATTGGCAATAGAGTTTTTACTGTGTCGAGTTACAAGCCCAGCGCCCAACCTTCCACAGAAGGCACACACACACACACACACACACACACACACACACACACACACACACACACACACACACACACACACACACACACACACACACACACACACACTCAGACCTAGGGACAATTTAGAGTGTCCAATCCACCTTTGTTCCTATCCCACCAAAAATGTCATGCATTTACATGAAAAAATTTCAATTACAATTCTCCAAAGCTTAACTAGTTAAGAATGCTTCTTTTAAAGAAAAAGGAAAATGTGTCCCACTATTTAACCAACAGATTGCTAATATTTGCAGCTGTATACATCCTTTTAAGAAAGTTGCCCCTATGATTTTTCATACAGACATGGTGTACCTGAAGTTTGTATAAAGTGTTGGAGTCAGAAGCTTCATGAGACAGCATGCAAATTCATATTCCAGACAGGAACTGGAGCTACTGAATTATCATATAAATGAATACATTCTAAGGTTATTATTCACATGTTTATGTTATAATACAGTTCTCTGAATTAATAGTTTTGCAACATGATTAGTCCATACTATACATTACATGTACAGAGAATTAACATCCAGCTGTTTCTGTTGTGATTACTATACAAAGACAAATGCCAGTAAACCGTAATCTATCGGCCGTCCATGAAAAAGATTACCATGTTTAAGTCTGCAGTACAGGTGTCTCCAAGGTTTAATGGTGTTACACTTACAGTTTTGCTATGATTGACAGTGTTTATACTATTTTTCATTTCATAGACGTTTAGTTATTTTATGAACTGGGACCCAAGACTTCCTTCACAGTGGTGGCTTCGTTTTAAATACACAAGTGATTTCTTAGTGACAGGCAACATTGCCAAGGATCTTCTGTAACATGCAGCAACATTCAGGATCTGTCAGACTGCTAAGTAAAAAAATAAATAAATAAAAAATAAGTCTTATGAAAATAGCAGCTGGATGACAATCATAGTGGGAAAAGAAATGCTTAAATAATGATTGTAAATTTGGAGCACCATTGAAGTCCCTAAATACTCATAAATGTCCATATTCTTTCCATTTTTTCCCTGATTCCCATAGGATTACTGAAAAGAGTGCCAGTTAGATGGCTAGTTATGCAGCAATCAGAATATGCTAGTGTTTTTGTAAGGCTACAGAATTATAATGCTGCAAGCTATTTTTCTGATTAAGAGTTTTAAATGCAGCAGAGTGTGTTTAAAATACATATGTTCCGAAATCTTATTCTAAAAGACCTTGTAAGTATTCCATTGGAAAATATAATTTGAACTTTTAGACTAAAATAAGTTGTTGGTTATAACATTCTTTTCCTCCCACGTTTTGAATATCTTAAATATCATGAAAGATATTGATGACTTCTATAATGATCATATACCATTCATGCTTCGTCTCAGACAGTGCAAATACATGAATAATGTAATAAATACTATTTCTACAGAACAACAATAAAGTAAGCATGCCGGCAGTATAAGGAGGCTTATTGCCTTGTGAGCATTCCATTCAGTAATGAATCAAGTTTCACTACATGGAAATAAATAGTAGCAAACCTTGCTTATGTCTTTAGAACAAACTTGAATGCAAATAATACTGTTATGTAGAGTAAAACAAAACACCAGTATTAAAAGCACTAGGTGAGTAGCAGTCAAGATTGCTTTGGGATTTTCCAAAGACATTTCTATGGTGACTCATACTTGTCAGGCATCTAAATCAGTTCCCTTGTAATGTCTGCACTTAATGCTTTAGAGAAAAGTAAATCTCCATCTTAGTGGAAACAGTAAGTGCAGTTTGACATGTGCCATCACTAAGGAATAATGCATGTTCAATTAATGAAATATCACCTTTTAGATGTGCTTATAGTTTTTAATCCTATCTCCTGCAAATATTTGGTCTGCATCAGGGGACCTTGGAAGGTTAAAGTACTGTAAGATTAACAGGAACTATTTCATTTTAAGTTTTTTTTTTGTTCTTTACATATTTATGTTATGATATATTCATTTCACTGCCATAACATTGAAATGTGCCACTATTTCCAAGCAATTCACTGAAAGACATCTAAGGCATATATTTATCTGCAATAAAATATAAAACAACCATAAATACAGAGTCCCTTTAGAATTAAAACAGTAGCAAGTTATCTGTTGACAATATGCAGCCAAGCTATAGTGCTTATTTAAAGACAATTCCAGCACTCACTTCAATAGAATGAATTATTTGCTTTAGGAAAACATGAAATATTTTAGCTTATACAGAACTGATTAAGGTCCACTGTTTTTTTTTTTTCCTACTTGAGATATTTATGATTTGATTTTTATAGTCTAGCAGAACAGCAGTTTAGGAATGTGCAGTTAAATGACTGGCTAATGAGAAATCAAGAGTTTCTCTGATCCTTTATTTTTCCAGCTCTCCTTCAACTGCACACCCCGTGGTGTTCCTAGTGGAAGGTAAGGCACCCTTAATTTGTTCAGCAGTACCAGAGTGCATTCCTACAATACATAAAAAATATGAAAACTGTTAAACAAACTATATATTACAAACCACTTTGAAGGCGTTACCAGAGTAGTTTCTCCTGTAAAATTGCTTGATAATAGGAGGTGTTTTTAAAACTGGTGTTAGGCTATACAGTTAATATGCTTGCAATGACTTAGCAATTCCCCATTATATAGACAAGGCATTAATAACTGATACAGAAGTTAAGGTTGCAAGCTATAGTTTCTATGGTACAGGGTTTGATTCCCTCAGTCCTCATCTGCCTACTGTATGACCTTGAGCAAGTCCCTTAACCAGACATTGCTCCCAGGTCACCCCTGAAAAGGGACTGTGTGCCCAGTGCTATGATTAATTTACAAATAAACAAACATCTTACTGAAATCTATGTCTTAACCTCTTCATTGGCCTTCCAGCACCACTACTTTAATGAACTTCCTGAAGAGAAAACAGATCAGAATGTGCAGTAAATTTTGTGCTTAGATATATTATTTAACAGCTCATTTTCTTTAATTTTCCATCTCACATTGTAACCACTGTCATTGTTCAGCATTCAAATGCTCTACCAGAACCAGTTGTTTAAGATTACAATCTAAGGGCTTGTAGATTCAGGTTTTCTACTGCCTGAGGAAGCACCTTCTTTGTTCTCCAGTAAACTAAACATTAAACTCCTAAATGATTAATATTTTCACGTTAGCTGCAGTATCACACCCCAAGAAACATCACTGCCTGGCAATGGATATTATGGTGTGGCTTCTCCTTAAATCCCCTTATGTATTATGATTGTTGACCTATTATGTTCCTTTTAATGTTGATGTCTGAGACTTTATTTCTTCTAGAAACAGAGGGCATTCTTCTCCTACTACTCTTACTGAAAGACGAGCTGGACCTTGTGTAAACTCCTATACTAGGTCAAGGCTTTAGCCTTCTGCTGCTGTAACAGCTCTCTGTTCCAGTAAATATTTCTTCCATGTTCCTCTGTATTATTAAGGAGCCAAGCATCAGCTGTATGAGTCGTGCTAAAAAGACCTTTTTCCAAAATGTGACCATTTGCAGTTTAGAGACATATTAGCTGGGACAAGGTAAGACCTCATTATTGGCTAATTTGCATTTCTCTGAATCCCATGTACTACCATAACATGGAGATCATTGCTGATCTGCAAGTCATGGTAGCAAACAGCTATTTATATAGTCAGTGGCATTTCCCCTCAGTTACTCACCCACACACACAAATACACAAAACATGATCTCACACACCCACACACACACACACACACAAACACACACTCTCACACACACACACACACACACACACACACACACACACACACACACACACACACACACACAAAGCAGTCCCTAACCTTTCTGATATCCCTTTTCTCCCCGCCTCTGTAGTATTTGAAGTGTCATTA
>NC_056746.1:422531161-422620497 GCF_019279795.1 Protopterus annectens
TTCCAGATGCTATAACACATCTTATCAAAGCTCTATTTGTGTGTATGGTAACACATATGTGAGAGATCCTGGTTCATTTTCTAGTAAAAGGGAACCAGAAGTCAGGTGACCAGATGAATGTGATGTCATTCTGTAATCCAGCACTGAAATTATGTTTTAGTACAAGATGAGACAGAAGTTTCAGTGCAGTCTGTTTTTGAAACCTGAAATAGAAGGATCATGCACCTACTTCATCTTGCCTTGCTTTAGCAAGTAAGCAGGGAAAAATAATTCTTTAGATCAGTAAAGAATATATAGTGAGATTAGTTAAGTACTGTTTTTCTGTATCTGTTTGAATCTATTAATCTGTGTTATTTTAATATTTCCTGTGATTGAAACTGTGGTGTTTATTGTAAATAGATATTCAGTATTTTCATGTTCTTTTATCATGTATTATTAAATATATTTAAACGTTTCATTGTGGCTGGTCTTTTAGAGAATATTTTAATCTTTAAGAGTACTTATATTTTATTTGGTGACACTGTGGCCACTCCTGAAAGCCTTGCTGCATTGATCAAACACTACCATTTGTATTAATATTCATTTTATTCAGTATAATTGGGTGCCCTTGGAAGAGCCTTAGAGTAGCTGGCTTTGGCGTGTCCTGGTGGCAGTATCTACCTTATATCTCGGCAGAGGGGCATAGCTAGCAAATCTGTGCCAACCTTTCCCATGAGTGTGTGTGAAAATCAAATCTGAAATGAGTGTGTGTGTATGTGTATGTGTGTGTTTGTGTGTGTGTGTGTGTGTGTGTGTGTGTGTGTGTGTGTGTGTGTGTGTGTGTGTGTGTGTGTGTGTGTGTGTGCATGTCAGATACTTGGAGCAGGGACACAGAGCACTGGTTTCACAGAGAGAATGGTGGAGGATTTGGTTTGGGACATTTGGCTGAGGACTCTGTAGCAGTGTCAGTGGGGAATCTCACTGCAGGCCTGGAAAGAGAGAGAGGGAAACCCAGACTCCAGACTGAGTGTGTTCCCTGTGTGCTCTTAAGTGAAATTGTGCTTGGTGGAGAGAGCTGCATCTGGAAATACTGTGTGCATCAATCTTTGTTCCAAGTGAACATCTCTCACGGGTGTCAGTGGTGAGGATTTAAGGTCCTTGATTACTGGCCCAGAGAAGAGGCATCACATAACTAATGACCACAAGAACCTTTTTAACCATGCATCTTAAATCTCTGACAAGTTTTGGTACCCATGATAAGTGTAGGCAGGAGCCTGGGAGATGAACCATTTACAGGCTGCCTGTGTCCATTAGAGATATAAGTACCAAACCAGGGATGAATTTCCTGGTCCCCATCCAGTTGTCAAAGTTACACTTGAACTGGGTTAGGGAGGAACTCTACTTCACATGCATGGGGAGCATGATCCAGAGAAGGGGTATTCTCTGGGGATACATACCTGCCTCTCCAACAGGTCCTACTTTTATAACAAACAAAGTTTGAGTCTTTAAAATGGGTAATTCTGGTGGTGTTTGTTTTGTGGATATGCAGGAGGTATGTAAGGATGGAGTCTTGATGATGTCTTGTATACCAGGCATAGATCTCCCTTCAACATCCTGTAGGAAACAGCATACAGGGATAGGGTTTTGAGTCAGTCTGCATAGGGCATGTTACTAACTTAATTACCAATGTGGATGTTCCATTTGTTGGATGGGCCTGGTTAGGTACTTACCAAAGGGGGCATTTTACTCAACGACAGGTCTGATGAATAATGAACACAGTGGAACAATGACATCATTGGACCTAGATGACATACCTTTGTTTATAAGTTGAACAACATAGAATGACCTCCTCACTACTATAGACATGCGATGGTCAAAGGCTAGCTTACTATCTATGTGTATCCCCAAGTCCCTGATCACTGGGTTGACACTTAGGGGTGTGATGTCAATATAATCATTACTTGAGGTCTATGACTTCCTGAAGGATACTGTTATACATTTCTTTACATTTACTTTTAGTCCATGGCTCTGACACAAGTTATTTCTCTATGTCAACCTTTCCTGGAGAACATTTATGTCAGTGGGGGATTGTATGACTGTTCCTATTCTGCAGCCATCTCCAAATTTAGTCAGCAAGAGGTCCTTGACACTGGCCTTGACTTCATAGGATCATAGGATCATAGGAGTTTACTAGGCTATTGGCCCTGAGGCCCTTATAAGCCTAGCCAAGAATTTAGCCCATGTTTAGACAAGTCAGCACCTGATGCCCCTGTCCAGCAAGGACACAAGTAGAATCACAGGTGTATATTTTCTGTTTCCCATCCAGTTATCCAGGTTGTGCTTAAAAAGGAGTAAAGAGGTACTCTGCTTGAAGTGGAGAGGGAGTCTATTCCATAGAAGGGGGAGTCTCTGGGACACAAACCTGTGCCACCAACAAGTCCTGTTGATGTCACAGACCAGGTTGAGGCCATGCATGTGGGTTACTTGAGTGGAGCTTGACTTGGGGATATGCAGCAGTACCATAAAGGCAGGGTCCATGATCGCCTTGTATGCCAGACTGCGGTCACCTCCGAGGAGTCTGTATAAAACTGAGTAAAGGGATATGGCTTTTAGCCTATCTGTGTACAGTAGATGTTTGAGGCCCTGTGTTCTCCTGGTGAGGAACCTCTGTGGTGTCTCCAGTTACTGCATGTGTTTGCAAGGTACATGCCGAAATGGGCATTGTACTCAACAATGGGTCTTATAAGGGAAGAATACAGGGATTTTATGACCTCCTTGTCCCTGGATGAGATACCCTTACTTATAAGGCAGGCCATGTAGAAGGCTTTCTGTACAACATGGTGGTCAAATGTCAGGTTGCTATCAACTGGGGTGCCCAAATCCCTCATGACTGAATGTGTCTTTAGGACATTGTTATTAATGTGATAAGTTGTGGGGACATCACTTTCTCCAATGGGGATGATGATGCATTTTTTGGTATTCAGCTTGAGGCCATGTTTCTGGCACTAGTCATTTGTCTGAGTGAGACCCTCTTGGAGGATGTTCACATCACTAGAGGAATTGATGACAACACTCAGCTTGCACTCATCTGCAAACTTGGTCAGCTGAAGCCCACTGGTTTTGGCCTGTGTGAAGATTGGGTAGAGAAGGGTGAAGGCTGCCAGCCTAGCCAGATAGAATTGTGCAGATAATTCTATCATTTGTAAATGTGAACTTTTGAACTTAAAACAATGTGGCAACATTGCCATCTGCTGTAAGGAAAACTAAAATCAAGCATTTCAATGTGAAGATTGGGTAGAAAAGGGTGAAGGCTGCCAGCCTAGCCAGATAGAATTGTGCAGATAATTCTATCATTTGTAAATGTGAAATTTTGAACTTAAAACAATGTGGCAACATTATCATCTGCTGTAAGGAAAACTAAGTCAAGCATTTCAAATCTTTCTTTTGAAATTAAAATTATTTCATCACTGCCTTTGATGTTTTACAAGTCAGCTCCAGTCTGGCTAGAGGAAGGCTTCCTCCCTATTGTTTTAAGGCTAAAGTTAATTACCAGAATTTACATGTGGAATGTCCTTCATTGCTCTAAGTGTAAAATAATATAAATGCAGTTAATGTGTAGCCTGGGAACTCCAGGAAGGGTGAAAAAGATGATGTAATGTTTATCAGAACTGGAGTTTCAATTTAAACAGTGAGAACCGGAGATTAATAAGCATTTTGATCTTGGACATCTAACTCAGCACTGCCTGTTGTCTTAAGTAAGTTATCTTACAAGTGTGTTTTCTTGTAGCAATAGCTAGGAATTAGAAAAAGATTAGACTAAGTGTTTTTCTGTTATGTCAGAACTGTACTACTGAATTATTTTAGGTTTCTGTGTGATCTCTGAATTCTTGAATAGCACTGTGGTGTAGTAGTATATGTCTTGTGTTTTAGTAATTATTATTAAATATTTTTAAACCATTTTCAACTGTGGCTGGTTCATGTAGAGATATTTAAGCTCTAGAGTACATTGCATGCTTATAAGTGATCCTGTAATAAACCCCTTCCAATACGCCTTAACACTGTTTAGTCACACTTACCATTGGATAATAATATTGCACAGTAATAGTTGGACACCCTTTTAAGGGCCCTTGGGTAGCTAATAATTATTAGCTGGTGGTGGCAGGAATTACTACCATATAGTCTGAGTATAGGGGCACAGCTGGAGAATTTGGGTCAGCCTTTTCCAGGAGTGTCTGTGAAGTTGTATAAAAACTTATCTCAAACTGTGTGTGTGTGTGTGTGTGTGTGTGTGTGTGTGTGTGTGTGTGTGTGTGTGTGTGTGTGTGTGTGTGTGTGTGTGAGCTACTTGGGCAGAGAAATGAAGCACTGATTGGAGTGAGATGGTACTGGAGGTTTTAGCTTGCCAGCTAGGCTGAGATCTGGACCCTATAGCTGTGCCAGTGGGGAGTCTTATTGGGAACATGGGGAGCAAGGGAGCAACCAGCCCTGGACTGACTGTGATCTCTGTGTGCTCTTAAGGGAAATTGCACTTTACTGTGTGTAACTGTTATACTTTCCTCTCATATGAGATGCCCTCTCTGGTGTTAGTGGTGAGGATTGAGGCTCCTTGATTGCTGGGCCAGGGCACAGGCATCACATGTGGTGGCAGTGGTGGGATATCCACATCACATATTAATTAGTTGGCAAATACTAACTGGCTTGTAATGGTGTGGGTAGAGTGAATCCTGTGGCTTATGTACAGTGATCTCTGAAGGTGTTTTGTACTCTAAATCAGCCATGCAGTGAATACTCAGAGTTCAGATCACAACTGTTTTATTTCTTTTGTTAGCTTAGTTAGTCAGGGTGAGCAGGCAGAATGTCAGCAGAGGAGTATGGAAAGATGACAAGTAGCCAGCTGGTAGAGATATGCCAGACTAGGAGACTGGTGCATGGAAACCTGACTAAAGCAGACCTGATTGCAGCCTTGGTTACAGCTGCACCAGAAAACAGCATCCAGGAGGATAATCAGACTGGCAGTGGAGATACAATATCCTTGGAGAATGGACAGCTAAACCTTTCTGCAGTGGACTTAAAAATCCAGCTGGAGCTAAAGAGACTTGAGTTGGAGGCCAGGCATTTGGAGATAGAAGCCGAAGAAAAGGAGTGTCAGAGGAGGCATGAGAGGGAAATGCTGACTCTTCGCCAGAGTCATGGAAGTAATGGGGAAGGAAGTAACTGCTCCCCAGTAGCGCAACAGGTCAGTAAATTTCTTCTGCAATTTAAAGAAGGAGATAATTTTGATAGTTTTATTCATATGTTTGAGAGGGTATGCAAACAGTATAGTGTTGACCAAAGGCTCTGGGTACAGTTCCTGACCCCCTTACTCCATGGTAAAACTGTAACTGCATTGGCTAAAATGCCTGACTCTGTATGTTTTGATTATACTGCTGTAAAAAAATGTATTTTACAATGTTTTATGTTAACACCTGAAATGTATAGGAATAGGTTTCGTGAGCATAAATGCAAGGCAGATGAACGTGTGTGTGAATATGTTGTTGAACTGAGAACTTATTTTCATAGCTGGGTGAGTGCATGTCAGGTCATCACTTTTGAGGGGCTGGCAGACCTTTTGGTGAGGGAACAAGCCCTTAGCACCTTGCCTGAAGACATGAGGATCTGGTTAGCTGATAGACAATGTGCTACTTCAAATGTGATGGGGAAGAAGGGAGACCTATACCTGGCAAGCAGGGCAGCCCTGCACAGGAAGAGGACCCCCAGTACTGCTCAGGGGTCTAAAGGAACCCATGGTGGGCAGCACAGACTGCCCCAACAGAATCTGTCAGTAGCAGGGGAAGCCACTAGTCCAGGTACGCGTCCAGGAGCTAGGGTTAAATGTTATGAATGCAACCAGTGGGGCCATGTGGCATACAGATGTCCATGGAGGCAAGGTGGGGAACCAAAGGTGAGGGAACTAGTAAGTGGGAAAGACAAAATGCCAATAGTAGGTTGTCTTGAGAAAACAGGGGTATGGAACTACCATCCTGCAGATGTTCTGAGAGAGAAGGATTTGGATGAGGCAATACCACGTACTTATGCAGTTACATACAGTGAGGCTATGAGACAAGCATGTGGGTCTGGTAGCCTGGGGGAGAACCAGACAGACTGCATACTTGCAGCCAGGACTGGTGAGGTGGTTACTTCAGGGAGTGAGCTACGCAGTAGCAGTGAGACTGAATGTGAGCCACAGCTGATTGTGGGTACTGATGGTCCCTTGGACAGAGTGACTGCAAAGGTAGAGGTGAGTAGTAGTACCCAGGCTGACAGTGAGGCACCACTGTCAGAGGATGCCAGACTTCCTGCAGAAGGGGAGTTGGGAAGGGTTACAAGGAGAGAGTTGAGACAGGCTCAGCTCTCAGACCCTACATTGCAAGGCTTTAGGCAGGTAGCTAGGGAGGCACCTGATTCTCAAGGGAAGGGGGAAATCTGTATACTGGGAGAAATAGTTACTATACAGAGAATGGACCCCTGAGGTAGGGCTAGAAGGTGAGAGAATACAGCAGTTGGTAGTGCCTAGAGCCTACTGTCTGGCACTTCTAGTCATAGCCCATGGTATTCCCTTTGCAGGTCATATGGGTGTAAAACATACAAAGAGGTGTATTATGCAAAACGTCTATTGGCCTGGAATTTCCAGAGATGTAACAGGATACTGCAGGACCTGTGAGCAGTGCCAAAATGTAGGCAAGGCAGGAGACAAGGTGAGAGCTCCTTTGATGCCTTTGCCTGTGATTGAGGAGCCATTTCAGAGGGTAGCTATGGATATTGTGGGTCCTCTGAGTGCCCCAAGTTCCACAGGGAAAAAGTATATCCTAGTGGTAATGGATTATGCTACATGATACCCTGAGGTAGTGGCTTTGTCCTCCATTGAGGCAGAGAAGGTGGAAAATGCTTTGTTAGAGATTTTCAGCAGGGTAGGTTTCCCAAAAGAAATACTGACTGACAGAGGCGCCGATTTCATGTCGGACCTGCTGGCTTGTCTGTGGAAGTCCTGTGGGGTAAAGCACATGAAGACCACCCCCTACCATTCCCAGACTAATGGTCTTGTTGAGAGGTTAAACTCTACAATCAAGTCCATGCTACGAGCATTTGCAGATCAGTTTAAGAGGGAGTGGGACAAATATTTGCCCCCTCTGTTGTTTGCTTACAGAGAGGTTCCCCAGGAATCCACAGAGTTTTCACCCTTTGAGTTGCTGTATGGGCATAGGGTGAGGGTACATCTAGATTTAATTCAAGATGAGTGGGAAGGTGAGTGTGAGTCTCACAAGGAGTCTGTTGTGGCATATGTCCTAAACCTCAGGACAATGCTCAGGGAACTCATGGGCTTGGCCCAGGAGAATCTGGCAGAAGCCCAACAACAGAAAAAGGTGTGGTATGACAGGAATGCTCGAGCTAGAGAGTATGCTGTGGGGCAGCAGGTAATGGTTCTCATTCATGTCAGACACAACAAACTGCAAGCAGCTTGGAAGGGTCCCTACAAGGTGTTAAGAAGGGTAAGTGATGTTAACTACATGGTGGAACTGCTAGGCAGATGGCAGGGGTACAAATTGTACCATGGTAACATGATGAAACCTTACCATGATAGGGAGGCCCTTGTGCTGAGCATTTGCAGTGGATTGCAAAAGGAGTCTGAGGGAGATCTGGGGACTGATCTCCTCAGTAAGGCTAGGGCTGACACCTCAGTGGAAGGGGTAGCAGTGCCCCAGCAGCGATCTCCTACTGAGGTTCAAGAAATCTGAGCAGTGTTGCAGGAATTTGGGGACATGTTCACTGGGAAACCAGGGTGCACCCACCTGGTGCAGCACCAGGTGGATACAGGACCCTAAAGGCCTATTTGGCAGGCCCCTTATAGGATGACTGAGAGAGTCAGACAGACTCTGAGGGAAGAGGTACAGGAGATGTTGGAACTAGGGGTGATTTAAGAGTCCAACAGCCCCTGGGCCTCTCCAGTGGTGCTGGTGCCAAAGAAGGATGGCAGCACCAGGTTCTGTGTGGATTACAGGAAATTAAATAGTCACACAGAGTCGGGTGCTTACCCCATGCCTAGAACAGATGAGGCCCTAGAGCAGCTGGGTGGGGCTAAGTATCTTACAACCACTGATCGTACCAAGGGTTACTGGCAGGTGCCCTTGATTCCCAGTGCTAGAGAGAAGTCAGCCTTTGTGACTCCTTTTGGCTTGTATAAGTTCACAAAGATGCCCTTTGGGATGAAGAATGCCCCAGCAACTTTACAGAGGCTGGTAGATCATATCCTAGCAGGAGCAGGAGGGTTTCCCCTTGCTTACTTGGATGATATTGCTATCTACAATCATTACTGGCCAGAGCACCTTCACCATGTCAGGGAGGTGTTGGACAGACTACAGAGGGCAGGGTTGACCATTAAGCTGAGCAAATGTCAGGTGGGTATGGCAGAGGTCTCCTACCTAGGACATAGAGTGGAGAGTAGTAAGATAAGGCCAGAACCTGCCAAAGTGGAAGCTATTTAGGCATGGCCTGCACCTGTTACTAAAAAGCAGGTGAGGGCATTCTTAGGGACAGCAGAGTACTACAGAAAGTTCGTACCCAGTTATAGTATCATAGCTGCTCCCCTCACAGTCCTGACAAGGAAGAACAGGCCAGATAATGTAATGTGGACCCCATCATGTGAGCAGGCATTCCAGAAGCTTAAAGAAGCTTTGAGAGGACCCCCTGTGTTAGCCAGTCCAGATTACAGCAAATAATTTGTTGTACAGGTGGATGCTTCGAACCATGGGGTGGGGGCTGTACTTAGCCAGATTTCATCAGGGGGGAAGAGCACCCAGTGGTTTATCTCCATTGTAGGCTCCAACCCAGGGAGGAATGCTATACATCAGTAGAAAAGGAATGTCTAGCCATAGTGTGGACACTGCAGAAACTTCAACCTTATCCACATGGAAGAACATTCACTGTTGTGACAGATCACAACCCCCTAATATGGTTAAACAGAGCCAGCCAGCAAAATGCCAAGTTGCTAAGATGGAGCCTGGGGTTGCAAGCATATGATATGTCAGTGCAGCACCACAGTGAGAGTAGCAATGCCAATGCAGATGGGCTCTCAAGACAGGGAATGGGGTGAGATGCACTCAGATAGACTTAACCCTCTCAAGCAGCGTTTCTCAAGGGTTACTTGAAAAACTAGCTTGAGTTCTCCGGGGCGGGGGGTGGGTGAAGATTGGGTAGAAAAGATTGAAGGCTGCCAGCCTAGCCAGATAGAATTGTGCAGATAATTCTATCCTTGATGAATATGGATACACCCCCATCGTTTGTGTTTCGGTCCTGGTTATGTGGCCGAAAGGTATGGTATGAGTTATAGCCTAGTAGTGCTGGGGTGCTCTCAGGATCCATAAACCAGGTTTCTGTTACTGCACAGAGGAGTGCCTCGAGTGCATGCATTTTGAGGTTTAGACTTCTGGCGCTGAGTAGCATTACCCTCAGTTTTTGGTTACTTGTGCTATTTATGGTGGTGGGTTTGTTTTTTGAGCCTTGTCTAAAAAAGGCACTATGGGGGCAGCAAGAGCCTTGGCCAGTATTCAAAAGCCTAAGGTTGACAGGTGCAAGCCATCTCTTGCAAAGCAACATGGCTTGTCGAGCATGTCATCCCAGGCGGACAGATACTGGATCCCCTTTGAATGACACCAGAAACTTAGCCAATTGTTGAAATTGATCATTTTTTTCTTTATACTGTGGCACCATTCTTGGTGAAGGCAGGATGCTACTCAGGGTCAGGGTCATACTGGCCTGGGCTACATGATCAGAGAGCTCTTCCATGTCTCTTTTCATGTAGTCCACGGAGGTATGTCTGAGGTCATTCACACCAACATGGACAATGTCAGAGTCATATTTGTACTTGTTCTGGAGTGACCTGAGTGCTTGTGTTATGTGGCGGATCCTGGCGCCCGACAAGCAGCTAACTGTAAAATTCTCCTTGTCCAGCCTAGTTAGTGGGATGTCAGTGTGCCTAACTCACAAAAACATACTCAGAGGCTCTAAATAAAAATCTGCCTAAGCAGCAGAGACCTCCAAAGCAGACACCCAAGCAACCGCTACCCCAAAATAAAACACATGCAACACATAGCTCACAAAGCCAGTGTGCCGAACAGTCACAGCCCTTACATAAACAACACACCTGATACACTTGTAAGAGGTGACTCTATCGTCAGGCACACTGACGTCCCGCTCACCAGGCTGAACAAGGAAAAGGTCACGGTGAGCTGCCTGTCGGGCGCTAGGATCCGCCACATAACATAAGCACTCAGGTCACTCCAAGGCAAGTACAAATATGACTCAGTCATTGTCCATGCTGGTGTGAATGACCTGAGACGTACCTCCCTGGACTACATGAAAAGAGACATAGAGGAGCTCTCTGAGCATGTAGCCCAGGCCGGTATGACCCTGACCTTGAGTAGCATCTTACCCTCACCAAGAATGATGCCACAATATGAAGACAAGATGATCAATTTCAACAATTGGCTTAAGTATTGGTGTCATTCAAAGGGGATCCAATGCCTGTCAGCCTGGGATGACATGCTCGACAAGCCACGATGCTTCGCTAGGGACGGCTTGCACCTGTCACCCCTGGGCTTTCGGATATTGGCAAAGGCTCTTGTTACCCCCATAGTGCCTTTTTAGGCAAGGCTCAAAAGACAAACCCACCTCCATAGGTATCACAAGGGATAAGAAACTAAGAGTAATGCTACTCAACGCCAGAAGTCTAAACCTCAAGATGCACTCGAAACTCTCCTTAGCATGGAGAACATCGATATCTGTGCAGTAATAGACACTTGGTTCAAGGCTCCGGAGAGCACGCCAGCACTACCAGGTTATACCTCATACCATGCTTTTCGGCCCCAAAACTTGGACCGAACCACAAAAGGAGGGAGAGTATCAATATTCGTCAAAGATACCCACACCTCCAGGTTGGTGGCACAGCACGAAACATCAGAGACTATCCATGTGCAACTAACAGTGGGTAAAACTGCCTTCCAGTTTACAGCCTACTACAGACCACCATCCCAAACCCAGGAACCCCACTCGGCCTTCCTGAGAACACTGGAAAATATGAAGGTCTCTCCAAACATCATTATATTGGGCAACTTCAACTACCCAAACATAGACTGGGAGCATTACTCTAGCTCCAACACCCTAGCCCAAAGGTTCCTAGAATTTATAAACTCAAATGCTATGGAACAACTTGTTACCACTCCCACAAGAGGGGAAAACATACTGGACCTGATCATCACCAACATGGGGACTCTATGCTCCAGACCAGAAGTGTATCCCTCACTGGTAAGATCAGACCATAAATTAATCTCACTGGATATTCACATCCCGACCCCACCCCCTGCCCAGAAAACCACAATGAAAAACTTCTCTAAAGCAAATTTCACACTCCTCAAAACCGAGGTGGAATCCTTCAAAGCCCCCGGGCCTGTGGAAAATACGGCCCAGACCGCAGAATCCTTTATAAACGCATTCTATGAACACCTTCAGGAATGCATGGATCATGCAATCCCAAATAGAACCAAGACCCAATCCTCCAAAGGCAGACGTCCTGTCTGGTGGATCCCAGCCATAAACAAACTATACAATAGAAGGAGGAAGCTACTACATGATAGAGCAAAATCCCAAAAAGGGAAGGCATCTCTGATCAGTATTAGCAAAAAAACTACGGGCACTTATAAAATCGAGAGAAAAATTGCACAGGAACCTAAGGATAATCACAAGGCTTTCTTTAGTTATGTTAGGAACCTGGGTGGGAATTCCCAGATATGCTCAGAATTAGTCCAAAATGACAAAAAATACACCGAACCCACAGACATTGCCAACATCCTAGCTGACAGGTTCAGCGCAAACTTCTCCCCCCCTCCCCACCAAAAGGGCAAATATCCCAGCAGAGTGCTGCCCCCCTGACATCTCAGATGCTCAGGTAAGAGCCGCCCTCTCCAAAGCAAAAAACACAGCATCAATGGGACCAGATGGTGTCCCGGGCTGCGTCCTACATGAACTCCAAGAAGAGCTAAACCCAAACATAAAACTACTGTTCAATCTTAATGGTTAAAAACAAACACCGCTGAGCAAAACAATGGAGGATTGCAGTCTCATTTAAATCACAAGTAGCTCCTAACTCCAAAAGCCAATGATGTAAATAATCCAAGTGCAGGCGAGGTATGTAAAAAGCAGGTTTATTAATAAAAGGAGGTGAGCGCTTTCGCATAAGCTTCTTCAGACCTATACAACTAAACTATCTATAAACATCAGTTTAAAAAGCCAAAATGGCGCCAAAATCCTGTCCATTATTTAAAGGCACATAGCTCATTAAAAATATCAAGTAAAAAATCATATATAAAATGCCTATACATCATTATAAAACAGGACAGCATTTCAAGACAAAACCATTCATATTCATGTCCATTATTAAAATAAATGAATCAAAAGTATGTGTGACAAATGGGGGGGGGGGGGAAATAATAACACAACTATCAAAGCATTAACAGAGCATCTATGCATATAAAGGTTCAAAAAGACCCTACTGGCCACAAAGTAAAAAACTCTTCATAGCCTCTCAACATCTTTTGGACAATAACCTTCTTGATTTCAGCAAAGGTCAGGGAACCCTTCCATTGAGACCTGGGGTGATGTCTGCCCTAAACTTAATAATCCAATGGATTTCCTGGTCTCTGTATAATTGTTGATGTCCCTCTCCTGTATGTCCTTGAGATCTGTTCCAAGATCCTGAACTTGAAACGATGCTCTTGACCTTTGTCATTAGTATGTTTGGATAGTGCATTATGTGTAGTACCTCTCCTTGTGTGGTATATATGCTCACGAATCCTATCCCTCAGTGTCCTATTGGTCTTGCCTACATAGTAGGCTGGACAGACTGTGCAGCAGGCTAGATAGACTACGTCTCTGGACATACAGTTGCCCTTCGTCCTGATGTAATAAATGCCCGAACCATATGGATATTGGAAGACAGGGTCGGTTTCTATATATGAGCAAAAATTACATTTGTCGCATGTGGTCATGTAGGGACCCAACAAAGCAGGTGGATCATTGTGGACCCTTGGGTAGCAGAGCAAACTCTTTAAATTCTTTTGTTCCGTAAACGAATCTAGGTCAGTACCTGTGAGGCTCTTAATGGTCGGGTCAACTGATAAAACATGCCAATGCTTAGAGAAAATGTCTTTAAGTGTACCTACATCCCTGGTGTAGAAGATGGGAAATGCAATTCCATTGTCCCTATTAGGACCGCCCTCTTGGCTATCCAAGCCATCACTGGCCTCTCCTGCGTATATCTCAACAGCACCATCTGAGAAATATGGTTTCGCTCTGTCTATCCTCAGATCTTCAATGCCCGCCATCCCTCTGGAGATGTCTGAGTGGTTATAACCACGTTCCCTCAGTTTGCTGCTAAGATCTCCTAATTCACATGCCAGATGACTGTCTAGGGTGTATATCTAGACATCCGCATTGATTGTCCCTTCACTATGTTCTTGTATACATAGCCAGGATGCATGCTCGAACGATGCAGCAGTGTGTTCCTATAGCAGGTCTTGCGGTAGACACCCGTGTTGACTATCCCACAGGGTAGTTTGTCAACAAAGACATCTAAAAAAGGAATAGTGGTCTTCGACCAATCCATAGTAAACTTCAGAAAGGTGACAGACATGTTGATCTGTGTAAAAAAGGACTGTAATTGTATTATAGAGCCACTCCACACAAGGAAGAGATCATCCACAAAACGCCTATAGAATGGTACTAACTCCTGAAACAAACTATTCTGAAACAAGAAACTATGTTCCCACTCTGCCATCACCAAGTTGGCGTAGCTATTGGCACAGGAAGTGCCCATAGCTACGCCATCCTTCTGCAGAAAGATCTTGTCATGGAAACAATCTTAGCCTTACTACATAATATGTACCCAAAGAGTGGCATACAGCAACAGTGGTCCCTCTCCACAAAGGTGGTGCCTCAACGTATCCTGGAAACTATTGCCCCATAAGACTGACTAGCTTGGTCTGCAAAGCTATGGAAAGGATCATCATGGACCTCATGAATAAAGATATTGGGGACCTACAGACACTGGATCCTACCCAGTTCGGCTTTGTTAAGGGCAGATCCTGCCTCTTAAACCTGGTCGATTTCTTTGAAACAGTCACCAAAGCCATTGACAAGGGGAAGGTGGTCCACACAGCCTACCTGGACCTCGCAAAAGCCTTCGATTCAATACCCCACTTGGGCATTATAGATAAGCTCACCAGCTTAAATATAAACCCCTATGTCACTAGATGGGTTGCAAACTGGCTAAAGGACAGAACCCACATGGTTAGAATTGCTGGAGCCATGTCAGACTCCAAACCAGTTACAAGTGGCATCCCATAAGGCTCAGTCCTGGGATCTCTCTTGTTCGCTATATATTTCTCGGAGGTACAGACCAACACGGAAGGACTGTGGCTGACCAAGTTCACAGATGGCTGCAAACTGGGCGCCATAATCGACTCTCCAGCCGACACAAGCATTCTCCAAAAGGGCCTCATAGAAACAGACAACTGGTGCCAGAGCCATGGCCTCAAGCTAAACGCCAAAAAGTGTATAGTCATCCCCTTTGGCAAAAACAAAGTGCCCACAAATTACCACATAGGTGGTAATCCATTAAGTATGGAAGAAGTAATTAAGGACCTGGGGACCCAAGTTGATAGCAATCTCTCATTTGACAACCACGTGGCCAAAGTGGTTAGAAAAACATTTTATATAGCCCACCTAATCAAGAAGATTCACATCTAGATCAGGGGAGGTCATCGTGCCTCTTCACTCATCCCTCATCAGGCCCATAATTGAGTACAATGCCCCTTTTGGGATGTACCTTACCAAACACCTGCATCAACTGGAAAGACCCCAAAAGTACCTCACCAAGAGGATCAAAGAGCTCAAACAGATGCCATATGCTGCCCGGTTAAAGAAACTCCAGCTCTACTCAGTGGCATACTGCCTGCTCAGAGGCAATCTGTGCCTGACGTATAAAGCCATGTCCAACCCGGAATTAATGGACATGCTGCACCTCAGAAAATCCAAATCCCATCAAGCTACGCGCTCGAGAGACTTGAACCTCAGCACTGAAATAAATAGGACATGCTGGAGGGACAGATTCATAACCCAGTGGCTCCCTTCACTCTGAAATAAAATCCCAGTCCAGGTTAGGCAGAGTCCCTCATTGACTCTCTTCAAGAGGAATCTTGATGAGTGGATGGGAGATCGTAGGTTTACCCCAGGTATCACTTCTGTTTCACTGTTAGACGGAGACACAGTATACTAACCTCGAAAAAGGGCATAGCAAAATTAATTTAAAATGGGTGGCAAAAGCCAAACACACTCTGGCTAGGCTTATAAATGCCCTAGGGCAGATAGCCTAGTATGAACCTATGAACCTATGAACCTATAGAGTCGCCTATTACTAGTATGTTGGGTATGTTATTTTGCCTTAAGGGCTGTGATTACATGGTACACTGATTATGTGAAGTATGTGTTTCATGGTTGGTGATGGGGTGTGGAGGTTGCTTGGATGTCTGCTTTGGAGGTCTCTGTTGCTTTTGCAGATTTTTATTTAGAGCCTCTGAGTATGTTTTCATGTATTTATGTGTCTTATTTGCCGGTGTTGGTTTATTAGGTCTATGTGAGACTGGTGGTGTGTTGTAAGTATTACCCTTCTCCTCTTGACTGTCAGTTCCAGTCTTGGGTTGAGAGAGCTTTGCCTCCAATTTGGCTGTATAATTGCATTTCTCGCATTTATTAGTGTTTGGTGGTAGGAGGAGAGGGTTGTCTGTGTACATGAGGCAGCTGTAACATTGCCTCAAAATACCCAGATTCACCAGTTGGACTGGAGAGTACATCAGAAACTGACCTTTGGACATGCCTGAATAGGTAGAGTAAGCTGTTTTTCTGATTGGCTGGTGGGGACGAATAGAGAGCCTTGTCCTTATGGACAGTATAGGGGGGTCTAGTGCTAGGGTTAATTAGTGCTTGCTATGAGTTTTAAGCCACTGCTTGACTATGAAATGAATGGTTTGAATGCTAAAGTTGAAGTTTGTCTAGTCCCAAGGGGAAAATTGAAGAGTAGACTTTGTGGAGCCGAGAATAGTTAACCGGCACTGCCCAGTGTGCAAAACCGTGCAAATGCGTTTTTTATAGCAGGGAAGTGAAAGAGATAGAAATTAGCCCAAAATGGCTGATAAACTACTAACTTCTGGGCTGAAACCACTCCTACAGGGACAGATAGGCTGCTCAAAGCTCCCCTCTCTCATAGGTGAACAGAGAAACTTCCTTCTATCCAAGTAAAGTATGGGCAACACAGAAACTTGTAACACAGCCCTGGATTCAGCAATAACCTGAAAACTGGACTATACTAGTTCAGAAAGGTGGGAAAATGTATATGTATATTTTTTTTCAGAAAATAGAGCAGATACAATCAAAATTAGCCCAAAATGGCCAATAAACTACTAACTTCTGGGCTGAAACCACTCCTCCAGGCACAGATAGGCTGCTCAAAGCTCCCCTCTCTCACAGGTGAACAGAGAAACTTCCTTCTATCCAAGAAAGGTATGGGCAACACAGAAACGTGTAACACAGCCCTGGATTCAGCAATAACCTGCAAACTGGACTATACTCGTTCAGAAAGGCAGGAAACAAGTATTTTTTTTTCAGAAAATAGAGCAGATACAATCAAAACAATACTTTAAATGCACAGAAAAGGCTATCACGCTTTAGTGTGTAGCCTACAACAATTAAACAGATTATTTAAACACAAAAATGACTTAATTCAAGTGCAGGCAGCAAATAAGTACAATAGTAGCAATAACAAACGTTTTAAATCACAGAAACACTAAAAAACTGGCACTTTAGGCGGACTTAGTGAAGGCAGCAAGAAAAGCAGAGCAATCATACTTAATCACTCCAAAGTCTCTCTTTTGTCTCTCTGCTGCTGTAGACTCTGCAGAACACCTGGAAAGCACTTGCTGAGCGGAATACAAGTGCAAAAACTGCGCAAATGCAGTTTTTATAGCAGGGAAGTGAAAGAGAATAGAAATTAGCCCAAAATGGTCAATATACTACGAACTTATGGGCTGAAACCACTCCTCCAGGGACAGATAGGCTGCTCAAAGCTCCCCTCTCTCACAGGTGAACAATTAAACTTCCTTCTATCCACGTAAGGTATGGGCAATACAAAAACTTGTAACACAGCCCTGGATTCAGCAGTGACCTGAAAACTGGACTATACTAGTTCAGAAAGGTGGGAAACAAGTATATACATATATATATATATATATATATATATATATATATATATATATATATATATATATAAAATTTTCAGAAAATAGAACAGATACAATCAAAACAACACTTTATCCAATTAACCAGTTAAAAAACTCAAAACTGAGCTCTGTTCCAGCAGTCTTCAATCAGACAAGTTCTAACTGCAGACTCCTGCCACTAGGGTACAGAGAAACCTTCTCCAAAAAAGACGGCCTGGATCAGTGCACAAGTTATACAAACAAAGCTAGATCCAGCTGGCCTGAATCTAGTCTATGCTACAGCAAACAAGGCGTACTGATTTCATAAAGAAACAGTTCAAGTAATCATGCGCAATAAGCCTTTAACCTGAAATTCCCAGCTCAGAAGGGCAGAATCTAGCCTCTCCTCCCACAAGACTGCAGACCACGAACCTTCTTAATGTAAAATAACTGGCCTGAAGCCCAAGTGCTTAACCCAGAACTAATACACTTTTAGAATAACAGACACTGAGCCTTCAATCAGCAGTTCCCAACTTAGAAGGATGTACGCTACCTGTCCTGCCACAACAGTGCAGACCACAAACCTTCTTAATGTAAAACAACTGTTTGAAGCCCAAGTGCTTAAATCAAAGGCCTTAGAATAACAGTTACAATTTAATCAGGCTACTAACAAGCAGTAATAAAGGCAGCATAATAATCAATTGAGTACTTTTAAGAAGGGGCAAAAGCAAAATAAGGTAATAAAGTAGGAAGAAAAACAAATACAGTAAAGCAAATGAAGTGGAATTTTTTTGTAGAGGGAGGAAACAGAGCAGATTAAGATACTATAGGGGAATGTCCTTCCCAAGTGCTCTCTCTGCACACAGCAGAGGAGATGGGACTGGTAAGAGTATCTGAAATCAAAATATGATCTCACTGTACTCAGTTGAGTGAGCAAATGAGATGGGTCCAGGAGAAGTGTGCAGAAACAGATTTACAGCAGGAGCGGGCAATTCCAATGCCACCAAGATTAACACCACAACAGGAAACAGGGAAGGGGGTGGGGAAATAACTGCAGATAGACAAAGACACACAATATTTACTGACTCAAAGACACACACTATTTACTGAATCAAATCTTAAATAAGTGCAGAGAAAAGTATACTTAAATCAGCTTGTGTCCAGTTGATATATGCAGGCAAGTCTCAGTAGCCAGCAACGCTGATTAAAATGAGTACTAGAAATGTAACCAACACAGATTTTAATGCAAGCAGAACCTCCCAGGCTAATACTAACACAGGAATTTCAAAGCAGTCTAACAACTTTCAATGAGCCCAGATGGCTAAACTTGTTCACACTTCAGGCAGCTAACTGCAGATAGACAGAGACACACAATATTTACTGAATCAGACACACAATATTTACTGAATCAAATCTTAAATAAATGCAGAGAAAAGTATACTTAAATCAGCTTGTGTCCAGTTGATATATGCAGACAAGTCTCAGTAGCCAGCAACTCTGATTAATTCATCAAGGATACCCACACCTCCAGGTTAGTGGCGCAGCACAATGCATCAGAGATCATCCATGTGAAACTAACAATGGGCAAAATTGCATTCCAAATTGTAGCTTGCTATAGATCACCCACAATGACCCAGGACCCCATTCCACATTTCTGGAGACATTGGGAAATATGAAGGTCCTACCAAACACCCTAATAATGGGTGATTTCAATTACCCAAACATAAACTAGGAGAACTACTCAAGTATTAACTCCCTTGCCCAATGCTTCCTAGAATTTATAAACTGGAATGCCCTGGATCAACTGGTCAACACCCCCACCAGAGGGAACAACATACTGGACCTGGTCATCACCAACATGGGCGACTGGTGTTCCACACCGGAGGTCAACCCCTCGCTGGTTAGATCAGACCATAGACTTATCACTCTGGATATCCACATTCTGTCCCCACCCCCAGTCAAGGAAACCACCGTGAAAAACTTTTCAAAAGCAAACTTCACATTACTTAAGACTGAGGTGGAAAGGTTCACAGCCCCCATGATAAAGGACAATGTTGTCCAAGCTGCTGAAACCTTTACAAAGGCACTCTATGAGCATCTGCAGGAATGCATGGATTATGCTATCCCAAGTAAAACCAAGACTCACTCCTCCAAGAAAAGGAAACCAGCCTGGTGGACCCCTGCCATAAACAAGCTATACAACAGAAGGAGGAAACTAGTACAGAAAAGAGTAAAATCCCAAGAAGGAAAGGCATCCCTGATCAGTATCAGCAATAAACTACAATCCCTCATTAAATCATCCAAGGCTAGTTTCAAAAAAATAAATTTCCAATGACTCCAAAGATAACCACAAAGCGTCCTTTAGCTAAGTCAAGAACCTAAGTGGAAACTCTCAGATCTGCTCTGAGTTAGTGCAGAATGGCACAAAATACACTGAACCGACTAATATTGCCAATGTTCTGGCAGACAGGTTTAGTGCAAACTTTACCCCCCTCTCACCCCCTAAAGGGCCCATAACCATACCAGAAGAATGTAGGGCCCTGTCAATCACTGACACACAGGTTAATACAGCCCTATCCAAAGCCAAAAATACAGCTTCAATGGGACCGGACGGTGTCCCAGGCTGTGTCTTACAAGAGCTTCAAAATGAACTAACCCCTCACCTAAACACACTGTTCAAACTCAGCCTCTATATAGGCTACATACCCACAGAGTGGCACACAGCAACACTTATCCCACTCCACAAAGGTGGAGCCACAACGGACCCCAGGAGCTATCGCTCTATAAGCCTGACTAGCCTGGTCTGCAAGGCTATGGAGCGCATCATCATGGAACTCATTAACAGAGACATTGGGAACCTCCAACCCTTGGACCCTACCCAGTTTGGCTTTGCTAAGGGCAGATCATGCCTCCTAAACCTGGTGGACTTCTTTGAGACAGTTACCAAGACATTAGATGAGGGAAAGAAGGTCCACACAGCCTACCTAGACCTCGCAAAGGCTTTTGACACCATTCCCCATTCTAGTATTATAGACAAGCTCACCAGCTTGAACATAAACCCCTACATCACGAGATGGGTTGCCAACTGGCTCATGGATAGAACCCACATGGTGAGAGTTTCAGGCTCTACATCCGACTCTAAACTGGTTACAAGTGGCGTCCCCCAGGGCTCAGTCATAGGACCACTCCTGTTTGGTATATACTTCTCAGAGGTACAGGCAAGTATAGGAGGAGTATGGCTGGCCAAGTTCACAGACGACTGCAAACTAGGGGCCATAATTGATTCTCTGGCTGATACAGACACGCTCCAGAAGGGTCTCACTGAGACGGATACCTGGTGTCAAAATCATGGCTTCAAGCTAAATGCCAAAAAGTGCATAGTCATCCCCTTTGGAAAAAATAAAGTACCTGCAAACTACCACATAGGTGGTTGTCCCCTAAATACAGAAAATGTAATAAGGGATCTGGGGACCCAAGTAGATAGTAATATCTCCTTTGATAATCATATTGCCTAGGTGGTTAGAAAATCCTTCTATGTGGCCCACCTAATCACAAAAGGGTTCACATCTAGAACAAAATAAATTATTGTGCCTCTCTACTCATCGCTCATTAGACCCATCATAGAATACAATGCCCCATTTGGGATGTACCTTACAAGTCACCTGCAACAGCTGAAAAGACCACAAAAGTACCTCACCAAGAGGATTACTGGCCTCAAATAGATGCCCTATGCAGCCCAACTCAAGAAACTCCAGCTGTACTCGGCTGCAAACCTCTTACTCAGAGGTGATCTCTGCCTGACATATAAGGCCATGTCTAACCCAGAATTGATGGACATGCTCCACCTAAAAAAAACAAATCCAGGAGAGCCACATGCTCTAGAGATATAAACCTCACCACAACGATAAATAGGACATGCTGGAGGGATAGATTCCTGTCCCAGAGACTCCCCATGCTTTTCAACAGGATTCCAATATACATCAGGCAGAGCTCCTCACTAACACTCATCAATTGAAACTTTGACAGATGGATGGGAAACAGAAAATTTACCCCGGGGATCACTGCAGTGGCTCTGCTGGACAGTGGTGCAGGGAATTAATGGCTCTGCTGGACAGGGGTGGTGAAAGCCAACACATTCTGGCTAGGCTTATAAATTCCCTTGGGCAGATAGCCTAGTACTTATCTATGAACCTATGAACCTATTTGTAAATGTGAAATGTTGAACTTAAAACAATGTGGCAGCATTGCCATCTGCTGTAAGGAAAACTAAGTCAAGCATTTCAATGTGAAGATTGGGTAGAGAAGGGTGAAGGCTTCCAGCCTAGCCATATAGAATTGTGCAGATAATTCTAGCATTTGTAAATGTGAAATGTTGAACTTAAAACAATGTGGCCACATTGCCATCTGCTGTAAGGAAAACTAAGTCAAGCATTTCAAATCTTTCTTTTAAAATTAAAATTATTTCATCACTGCCTTTGATGTTTTACAAGTCGGCTCCAGTCTGGCTAGAGGAAGACTTTCTGCCTGTTGTTTTAAGGCCAAAGTTAATGAGCAGAATTTACATGTGGAATGTCCTTTATTGCACTAAGTGTAAAAAATGTAAATGCAGATAATGTGTAGCCTGGGAACTCCAGGAAGGGTGAAAAAGATGATGTAATGTTTATCAGAACTGGAGTTTCAATTTAAACAGTGAGAACCAGAGATTATTAAGCATTTTGATCTTGGACATCTAACTCAGCACTGCCTGTTGTCTTAAGTAAGTTATCTTAGAAGTGTGTTTTCTTGTAGCAATAGCTAGGAATTAGAAAAAGATTAGACTAAGTGTTTTTCTGTTATGTCAGAACTGTACTACTGAATTATTTTAAGTTTCTGTGTGATTTCTGAACTCTTGCATAACACTGTGGTCTAGTAGTATTGTCTTGTGTTTTTAGTATTTATTATTAAATATATTCAAACCGTTTTCAACCGTGGCTGGTTTATGTAGAGATAATTATGCTCTAGAGTACATTGCATGCTTATAATTGATCCTGTAATAAGCCCCTTCCAATAAGCCTTAAGACTGTTTAGTCACACTTACCACTGAATAATAATATTGCACAGTAATAATTGGACACCCTTTTAAGGACCTTTGGGTAACTGATAATTATTAGCTGGTGGTGGCAGGAATTACTACCATATAGTCTGGGTATAGGGGCACAGCTAGAGAATCTGTGTCAGCCTTTCTCAGGAGTGTCTGTGAAGTTGTATAAATACTTATCTCAAAGTGTGTGTGTGTGTGTGTGTGTGTGTGTGTGTGTGTGTGTGTGTGTGTGTGTGTGTGTGTGTGTCTGTGTGTGTGTGTGTGTGTGTGTGTGTGTGTGTGTGTGTGTGTGTTTGTCAGCTACTTGGGCAGGGACACAAATCACTGGTTGGACAGAGAGGGTACTGGAGGTTTTAGCTTTCCAGCTAGGCTGAGATCTGGACCCCTTGGCTGTGCCAGTGGGGAGTCTTATTGGATACCTGTGGAGCAAGGGAGTGACCAGCCCCTGACTGACTGTGATCTCTGTGTGCTCTTAAGGGAAATTGCACTTTACTGTGTGTATCTGTTATCCTTTCCTCTCATATGAGACGCCGTCTCTGGCATTAGTGGTGAGGAATGAGGCTCTTTGATTGCTGGGCCAGGGCATGGGTGTCACAGTCTGCACCTCAGAAAAGTATATCCCAAATAACAGAGGCCCCAGGACTGAATCCTGGGATACACTGCTTGTTATGGGTCCACTGCTTGAGGTGGCTTCCCCTATTTTGACTAGGTTGGTTCTGTCAGTGAGCCAGTTTGCTTCCCATCTGGTAACATATGGATTGATGCCTAGTTGAGAGAATTTATCTAATATGCCCAAGTGGGGAATAGTGTTGAAGGCTTTGGCCAGGTCAAGGTAGGCGGTGTGTACTGTTTTCCCCTTGTCCATGGCTTTGGTGACTGTCTCAAAGAAGTTGACCAGATTTAACAGACATGACCTCCCTTTGATGAAGTCAAACTGTGTGGGATCGAATGTTTGGAGGTTGCCAATGTCCTTGTTAATGATGTCCATGATAATCCATTCCATGGCCTTGCAGATCAGGCTAGCTAGGCTGATGGGGCTATAGTTTCCCAGATCGGTGGATGCTCCACCTTTGTGCAAAGGGATGACAGTGGCTGTACTCTGGGATGAAGCTGGTACTCAGGCTTTGGTTGAATAGGGTGCTTAATGGTTCTGCAAGTTCCTGCCTGAGTTCATGTAGGATGTAGCTGGGATGTTATCGGGTCCAATGGAGGCTGTATATTTTGCCTTTGAGAGAGCAGTGATGGGGAAGGTACTGGAGATGTCCTGATTTACTGATAGGAGACAGAGGTGTGAAGTTTTCACTGAATCTGTCAGCCAGCAAGTTTTGTATATCTACGGCATTTGTATATGTGATGTGCTTGACAACCACTTCTGAACAGATCTGGGTGCTTTCCTTGAGGTTGCGGATGTATGTGAAGAAGGCCTTATGATTGTCTCTAATAGATGTGGCAATCTGGACTTGAAGTTTGCTTTGGAGGATTTCACTAGTGCTCTGCTCCTTGATCTTGGACAGCAATTTTTTCCTTTTGTTATAGAGTTTATTTATTGCAGATGTCCGTGGAGGATGATTTAGTTCTGTCGGGTATTCCTGACTCCATGCATCTATAAAAATGCTTGTATAATGCTTTGGTGTTGTTTTTCATATTTATGCCAGTTCCTACAGATGAGGAGGGGGCTGTGAAGCTATTTATGCCATCCCTCAGGAGGCTGTAATCAGTTTTAGAGAAGTTTTTATGTCTGACCCTAGCTAGAGGAGGGTTGGGGAGATGGTAACTTTGAAAATGACCGCTTTATGGTCAGATATTACCAGGAAGGATGATACTGTAGGGATGCTGCAGTGGTTACTCATGTTGGTTAATACTAAGTTCAAGGTATTATCACCTATTGTGGTGGTATCAACTAGCTGTTCCCAGGTGTTTGCATTGACAAAATCAAAGAATCTTGGGCATTTGTGTTATGGCATGAGTAGTTCTTCCAATCTATGTTTGGGTAGTAAAAGTTACCGAGGATCAGGCTAAAGGGTTGAATATTGATAGATTTAAACAAGTCCAAATAGGTGGATTGGGCATCTTGAGTCAGATTTAGGGGCCGGTAGCTAGCTATGATTTGGGGTGGCCACGGTGGTGCAGCAGTTAGCGTTGCCACCTCACAGCAAGAGGTTCTCCACTTCGATTCTTGGCTGGGATGCCTTCTGTGCTGAGTGTGCATGTCCTTCATGTGGTAGTGTGGGTTTCTTCCGGGTGCTCCAGTTTCCTCCCACATCCCAAAGAGATGGTGTAGGTTGATTGGACACTCTAAATTGGCCCTAGGTGTGAGTGTGTGCATGTGTGTGCCTTCTGTGGAAGGTTGGGAGCTGGGCTGGCAACTCAGAACCATAAAACTCCACTGCAAATCATGAACGGACAGGTAATCCACTGTGGCGACCTCTAACTGGGAAAAGCCAGAAGAAGAAGAAGAAGAAGCTATCTATGATTTGAATAAGTGTCTTGTTAATGGTTAACTGCACCTGGAGTGTCTCCTATGCATCATATTGTTTGACCAGCCTGGAGGTGTGTATGTCTTTAATATATATTGAAACTCCACCTCCTTTGGCTTTACTGCTCACAGTTTGGGGTCTGAATGTATGACAGGATGAGTAACCAGGTAAGGCTGGGATGCTATCTGCAGCTTTGAACCAGGTTTCTGTAACTGCACTGATGTCAGCATTTTCCAAGGTTACAAATGCTTGCAATGAGTGCAGTTTCATATTTAGACTCCTAGCATTTAGCAGCACAACCTTTAATTTGTGTTTTGTTGAAATGTGTATGTTGGTAGTTTTAATCTCATCACTTTTCCTAAAGGCACTATGGGGGAGGTAAGAGCCTTTGCCAGAAGCCTGAAGCCCAGGTGAGACAGATGCAGGCCATCTCTGGGAAAGCATCATGGCCTGTTGATCATATCTTCCAAGGCTGTCCGGTACTGGATCCCCCTGGAATGATACCAGAAACTAAGCCAATTGTTAAAGTAAATAATTTTCTGTTTATATTGAGGCATCATTCTGGGTGACAGCAGACTGATGCTTAAGTCTTGGAACATACCTGCCTGGGAGAAATAATCAGTGAGCTCAATCACGTCTCTCTTCATATAGTCCAGGGAGGTATGTCTCAAGTCATTCACGCCAACATGGACTATGACAGAGTCATAACAGTACCTGTTGTTGAGAGACTTGAGTGCACAGACAACTAACCATGACTTTCTCCTTATTCAGCCTGTTGAGAGGCACATCTGTGTGTCTCACAATGGAGTCTACTATGACTAATATGTTGAGTTTATGGTGAAGTCTTAGTGGCTGTGAGACACAGGTGTGTGGACTATGCATGGTATGTGGTGTGGAGGGCTATGGAGATCGTGTGTGTTCCTTTGTTTTGGTATGTTTATATTGAGGACCTCCTCATATGTGGGTGTGTGTTGTGTAGGTGTGGGTGGTGTTTGAGGTGTAGTGATTGTGTTGACAACCTTTTTGGTGCCAGATATACTGGCTTGAAAGGGAGAGAACATGGAGTTAGGTTCCTAATGTAATTGTATCTCTCACAAACTGTGTTCCAATGTGGTAGCTGTAGATGGTTGTCCATGTACATGAGGCAGTTGCTACACTGTGTCAGGATGCCCATATCAACCATACTGGCAGGAGAAACTGTAGGAAATTGTCCATCTATATTTGTCAGAATCTAAGGGAGAAAGGCCAGGGAGAGCTAAAGGGTGGGCCTAAAGCCCAAGTGCTTAAACCAAAACTAAGAGGCTTAGAATAATACTTAACAATTTAGACAGGCTATAAACAAGCAGTAATAAATGCAACAGTAAAGATGCAGTTGAATACTTTAGAAAACAAGCAGCAAGTAGCAGGAAAAAGCAAGTTGAAGTAACAGTAGCAGGAAGAAACACAAATACAGAAAAATATAAACAGTTGAAAAAAGTATTTTTTTATAAAGTAGAAAGGGAGAGAGGAGGAGCAGAAGATAACATTCAGAGAAGTAAATGCCAAAAAGGAGTGTTCCCAGGACCGATCCCTGGGAACTCTGCTTGTGACTGGTGTCTTTGTAGAGGTGGTCTCCCCAATTTTAGCTTCCTAGGTCCTATCTGCGAACCAGCTGGCTATCCACCAGGTGACATAAGGGTTTATACCTAACCTGTTGAGTTAGACAACAGTGCCCAAGTAGGGTACTGGTCAAATGCCTTTGCCAGGTCAAGATAGGTAGCGTCAACTATTTTTCCCTCATCCATTGCTTAGGTGATCTTCTCAAAGAGGTCCACCAGTTGGGTAAGCATGATCTGCCCTTGCTAAATCCAAATTGGTCTGGGTTCAGTGTTTGGAGGTTTCCTATGCCATTATTGATCATTTCCATTATAATTTTTTACTTGACTTTGCATATGAGACTAGTGAGACTTATGGGTCTGTTGTTTACTGGGTCTGTTGATGTCCTACCTTTGTGTTGAGGATTGACTGTTGCTTCTTTATATTCAAGAAGCATGAAGTCTGTTTGGAGGCTACAGTTAAATAGCAATTCCAGAGTGCCTGATAGGTCATATTTCATACTATTTAGAAGGCATCCCAAGATTATTGTTTGGGCCCATCAATGTAGTGTTCCTGCTCTTAGAGAGAACATTCAGGACCTGTTCCCAAGTGATAGTAGGTGGAGTTATATTTGATGGTATTTCCTGACTGGAGGTTGAAAGGAGGAGAGGTGTAATGTTAGAGCTGTATTTGTCTGCCAGTAGGTTTGCTGTATCTTCTGGCTCAGCAGTGGTGACTCCTTTAACAATGAGCTCTGCACACACTTGTGTACTGCCTTTGAGGTTGCAGACATAGCTAAAGAATACCATGTAGTTATCCTTGGCCTGGGAGGCCAAATATACCTCAGATTTGGCTTTGGTAGACTTTATTCATCCTCTGAGTTGTTTTGTTTAGTTTGATGAGAGAGCTTTTATCCTGCTGCCTCATAATTTTTGCCATGATTTTCTTCCTTCTGCTATACAGTCTATCAAAGTTGTGATTCCACTAGGGTGGCTTGTTTTTTTCAGTTAGTTCTGTATGTCTTCTGCCTCTATGCAACTATTAACATACTTTTATAAGGTTTCTGTGAATAGTTTCATGTAGGCAGCAATGTTCTCAGGGTTTATGGGCATTTGACATTTTGGCAGGTTATCACTTAATAAAAGGAAGTTAGCCTTAGAGTAGTTACTGGACATTCCAGGGTTAGTTGGGTTCTGGGTTTTTTTTTTTATATCAAAGTTGACCATTTTGTGGTGTGACCATACCAGAGAAGACATTACACTTGGGGGGTGTGCAGCACTCTCCCATATTAGTAAGGATCAGATCCAGTATATTTGCACCCCTAGTCAGCATATTGACAGTCTGGTCCAGGAAGTTTTTGTTTATAAAATTCAGGAATCTCTGTGCCTGGACATTTAGTGTCATATATGAAAACTAAAGTCACCCATGAATATGCTATAGGGTTAGATGGTAAGTCTTTCCAGAAAGCTTAAATGCATGTTATGAGTTTCATACAGTCTTATTTTTGTACTTTAGGTATTTTAGGTATTTGTGCTTATTGATGTGGTTCCCTGGCATATTGCCAGTGTAACAAAAAGAGATACTGCCAGCCCAGCTATCTGGAATTTTATAAATAATTATATGTCATTTGAGTATTAATATGATTTATATAGAAGTGTGACAGAGGGAGATACTGCTGCACAGCTGTCTGGAATTTTGTAAATGGTTATGTGTCATTTGTGAATATCAACATGATTTATATGCTTGTGTCACAGATGTATTAGAACTGTATGTCATATAAGATGGTTTGTACAGATGTGTGCTGGAAAGATATGTTGTAGACTACTCAGTTTAAATATGTATCCATAGCATACCCTATTAGAAAAGAACAGAAATGCATATAAACTATTGTAACTGTGTAAATATATATGTTTTAATAGTGGGAACTTGCACATAGAAGGTTAACTTGCAAAACTTCAGAAAAAATAGTTGAAATTAAATGATTTTTATCTTTCAGTTTCAGTGAAACAGGAGACATAATGTCTAGAACTAGAAGATTTTTGTATTGTCTTTGAATGTGGAGGAATGTAAATTATTTTATGACTTCCACCATTTGCCAAATGATCTAAGGAATATGTGATTTCACTGGTAGATGCTAAATGCTACCAGCTGCAGTGTTTTTTTTTTACCTGGGATAGTCAGAAGATAAGAGGTGATATCATGCTGCAAGTATCCAAGCAGTAATATTTGAAATATTAATTTAAGAACTCTCTGAGAGAGAGAGAGAGAGAGAGAGAGAGAGAGAGAGAGAGAGAGAGAGAGAGAGAGAGAGAGACTGTGCATTCTGTATTTGTCTTTGACCTGACAAGATCCATTCACCACACATCTGCCTTGCTATGAGTAAGTGTAGTAGGGTACAGTTTAATTCTTTTAGATATAGACAGCAATATGGTTGAGCTTATTTTAGATGTTTTTGTTTATTTATTTGAGACTGTCCTGCAATGGTGTTATAAATATTTCCTGTGATTTTGAACTCTGATGTAACTGTGATTGTTTACTGAGTATATTCTTGTTCTTTTATTATCTATTATTAAATATATTTAAGACTTTCAATATGGCTGATATTTGTGTAGAGACATATTTATGTTCTGAGAGTAATTGCTTGTTTATTTGGTGACACTGTGTGTGCCACTCCTAATAACCTTGCTCTTGGTGAAACTACCATTTGTATTGATAGTAATATTACACAGTAAGATTGGACACCCTTTGTTAAGGGCCTTAAAGTAGCTATTAAAGAGTTGGCTGGTGGCAGTGATAACAACCTTATAGTCTGGAGAAAAGGGGGCATAACTAGCAAACTTGTGCCAGCCTTTCTCAGGCGTATGTGTGAGTGTGTGAGTTTGAGTATAAATCAATTCTCAAAGTGTGTCTTTTTGTGTGTGTGTGTGTGTGTGTGTGTGTGTGTGTGTGTGTGTGTGTGTGTGTGTGTGTGTGTGTGTGTGTGTGTGTGTGTGTGTGTGTGTGTGTGTGTGTGTGTGTGAGCTACTTGGGCAGGTACACAAAACGCTGGTTGGACAGAGAGAGTGCTGAAGGTCTTGGCTTGGCCACTCAGCTGAGATCTCAACTCTATAGCTGTGCCAGTGGGGAGTCTTATTGGGGATCTGGAGAAGGAGAGAGAAACCAGCCCCAGACTGACTGTGGTCTCTGTGTGTTCTTAAGGGAAATTGCACTTGATGCAGAGAGCTGCATCTGGAAATACCATGTGTGTACTTGTCATCCTCCCAATGTGTATGTCCCCCACTTTTGCCAGTGGTGAGGATTGAAGCTCCTTGATTACTGGGCCAGTGGTGGGGCATCACAGCCAGTTACAGTTTCATAATGGATCTCATCCTGGTTCTGTCCACATATAAATTCTGCATTTGTAACTGGATCCTAAAAATTAAAACTGCTTCAGCACTCAGTCACCTTTAAACTGTTGGACTGTTGAACCCAGGGTCAGGATACTCTTTTGGTGTCCCCCACTAAAATATATATCTGATGTTGTAAATCTTTTTTCATTAATTACTATTAAGACTTTGGTTCTGTCCTTGGAACCAATATGGCCGTTTCCAAGTTCGTGCCAGCCAAAAACTCTCAGCTAAGACCTACCCATAATGCCCCACTCCTAGTTACTCCAGATCTTGTTTGCCACGTTCCTAGTCAGAGATGCTAGCCATCTCTCTCAAAGCTAAGTAGAAAATTGTCATTTTTAAGATAGTTTCTCTTCAAATTTTTTTTATTTTAGTCAATTTAGCCTTTTCTCACTGTCGCCTATAACCTAATTCTATTCCCTACCCTTTACCTTGATAATTTAATTTCTACCATTATTGGTACTGTCCCTCTCTCCTACATTTGACAGGCCCTTCCTTACCACTTGTGGTATTTTTAAATACCATTGTTGGTATTCTCTCCCCTTTTTCTCTCCCTTATTTTGTTTTTTTATGTAGGATAGCCTTGTTGCCTTACTATGTCAGACAAAGCTAAGTTGGGGTTTAAGCAGTGTGACAGGTGTGGACGGAAGATGCCTAACTCGGATACACATGCTCGTTGTGTCTACTGTTTGGGCGTGGATCATATTAAAGCTGACTGAGACATTTGTGCTAGTTTTAGTAATTTATTAAACAAGAACTTTCGGTAGGTTAGTAACCCACCTTCCTCAGACAAAACAGTTACTAAAAAGGAATAGGGAGTTTAAATACACTTGTCCCTCCCAGTTAATCACAGTTTAATTGATTTCCATCTTCAATTAAATGAATTCCTTTTAACCATCTTGTTTAATAAAGTGCTAACACAACAGCTTTTACAGCTATCGCTTGACTACTGGATTTATTCTACTACGCCTGCTGCAGCTTCCATCGAGGTTTTTATTTTAATAGTTTGTCTGGCAGTTTTCGTGTAGTGTCTAGTTTTAGTAATTGTACACTAGCAGAATGTACAAATAAGCTTATTTTAAAAGGTTTAATCAAGACACCTTTTTGGAGGCTCTATCTGGGTCGGAGGTCTCACCCCCTCCAAAGACCAAAAAACATAAGGAAAAATGGAGTCACTCAATTCCTGCATCTCCGTCAGCTATGAAAGTGAGTCAGCTCCATGCTTCGCCGGCGCCCTTGGTGCAAACCTCTTCTGCACCAGGCTCTGTATCGTTTCCCATGGTGCTGTCCATGATATTCACCCCTATTTTGGTTGCAACCTCAGCACCACTGACTTTGGTGCCATCCTTGGATCTGACATTGGCTCCTATGACTGTACCTGATTTGGCACCATCCCCGGCCATGGTGCTGACAGTTTCTTTGGCTCCATTGGCTCCAAAACTTGAATATCTGCCAGTGACAAGATACTCTCCAACTTATGACCCTTTTTTGGGGCAGAGGTTTAGCCCCTTTCAAGAAAGACCTGATTCTCCTTCAGCAGCCTCCTTTAGATCCACTAGGAGTTTTTCTGAATTAGATCTAGTGCGGGTTGTGGACCAGCTTCTGGCAGCTAGGGGATTGCCCATTCCAGCTAGACTTTCTGTCCCTCATGGGTTGGAATCTTTTACTACATCTTCCCCTGTTTATCCTCCTCTGGCCTTTACCCAGATCCCAGAGATCTTGGTACCGATGTCCACTCCCGTGCATACTGTTTCTGCTTCAACAGCAGTTTTTTCCCCTGTTGGCACTGACCGCCCTTGCTTCATCGGCTCCAGTGGAGCTGTTCCTCTCTAGGAGCAGTGCTTGGACCATCCATACCTTGGTACCTAGCCCGGTGCCTATTTTCTCGCTGGCGCCATCTATGTCCATGGCTGTGATGGCTTCCAGTCCTCTCGCAGCTCCTCACCTGGAGGTGGGCTCCTCAGGGTGGGGTGTGATCCTGGTTCTGAGATTGTTCATCCTGGTTCTGGGCTCCTATCCCTCCTTGGGTGGGCCTGCTGTCCAGGTGATGGAGAGGGTCCTTGACTCCGCAGGCTCGCAGTCAGCACCAATTGCATCAGTATCAGAACCCCCCCCCCCAGCATGCACCTCTCCCAACCCTCTATTTTTGGACCCCAGGCATGGGAGTCACAAGACTTCCCTTTGAAGGGAACCCTTTCTCTGGAGGCTTCCTCAGAAGATTCCACTGGGGAGCACCCCAGAAGAAACAGTGCAAGAGGAAGCACCTTGATTCCCTGGAGGAATTTATCACCGATGACACTGATTGTGATGAGGGGGAAGGGTCCCCACAGTCTCCCCCAAACAACATCTCATTCTGAGACATTCCCAAAATCCTCAAGCAGCGGGGAGACTGAAAGTCCTCTAACCCTTCTTCTGAGGAATCTGTGTTCTTGCAGGCCTTCTGTACCCAGCCATCTACTTCCTGGGTGACCCCACCAGCAGATGACCTTGTTAAGCTCATTGTGCAGCATGCCTGAAAGGCCCCAGACAATGTAAAACCTATCCACCAGAACCCAGACAACATTTTATCTACATCTGAAGACCAGCCCCACAGGTCCAAGCAGTTGACAGTTGATTCTATGGTCGTGGCGGTCACCAAGAGGGAACTGGAAGAAGATAGTTCCACTGTCCATCCTCCGAACAAGGAGTCCCAGACCATGGACAGACTAGGGAAGTGGACCTATGCTTCAGCGACCTTCGCCATTTGGTCATTGAACTATCTGCCACACTTTACTTGCCTCCAAAGAGACCTAATTTCTGAAATGTCTTCCTCTTTGGTGGGGGTACTGCCTGATGAGATGCGGGACACTGTCACCTCACAGTTAGCTACCCTTGAATTCATCTCAAACTCCTCGATGCATTTGATATCTCACACCACTGAGGGGGCAGCTCGAGCTGCTGCATCAAGCATTGTCATGAGACTTAATGCTTGATTGCAGTTGTGTGACTTCGCAGACCCTGTCAATGCACCTGTCAACGAATCTGCACTTTTTGGACCAAAAGTACGAGACATGCTTGCATGTAGTTAGAAAGACAGAAAGACCTTGTCTGCTGTGGGCATACGCTTTTCCAACCCCAGAGGTCCTACTCCAGGAACCAGAAGGGAGGAAAAATGTGGTTCAAGAAATCCCAAGGATCTTTTTGTGGCACTCGTGGTGAACAATCCCTCTGGGGCAGAGGGGGCAACTCATATGGAAAATGCCCCTTTTGGGGTAGAGGGGGTCTGCATAACCAGGGCACTAGAGATTCTTTCTCCGGCAGACCCTACCAGTGCTCCTGAACAGTGGCCCAATTGCTTTCCTCTGGAAGCAGTAAGGGGTCATTTTTCTCTGCACCTACCAGCCTGGCATTTTATTACTAAAGATGCTTGGGTGCAGAGAATAATAAGCCAGCAAAACAGTGAGACTGGAATCAAATAATATTTATTTCAGTGTAAAACAAATGACCAAACCGGTTTTGGCTGGTAACCAACACAGCCTTCCTCAGTGTAAAATCAAATACATATTCATTTGTCTTATATACCTGCACATCAACCAATACTAATCCCCATTGGTTGTTCTAAAATTGCTCATTTAGTCCAGGTGGGAACAACCCACCTAACTTGACAATCCATTTTTTCTCTTTGGAGTCCAAAATGGAATGCAACCCTGTTTTATTTGATTTATTCCCTTTAACTATATCAATAATCATAAACATAAACCTGGCAGATGTATGTGTTACACAATGCTTGTATAATGCACTTCTAGATTGTTTGTTTTTGATGTCACTCATTTGTTCTGAGACTCTCAGCCTGAATGGATGTGATGTTTGGCCAATATAAAAAGAGCTACAACTGCATGTGGCAAAATAAATTAACCATTCACTACTGCAATAGGCAAATAATTTCACATCATAAACAGTGCCACAATTTTCCTGGTGAATTGTTTGGATGTGAATATTTTATTGCAATGAATACAATAACCACATGGAAAGCATCATGTTAGTCTTTCTGTCCCTCATGGCTTGGAATCTTTAACTACATCTTCCCCTGTTTATCCTCCTCTGTCCTTTACCCAGATCCCAGTGATCTCAGTACCGATGTCCACTCCCGTGCATACTGTCTCTGCTCCGATAGCAGTTTTTTCCCCTGTTGGCACTGACCACCCTTGCTTCATCGGCTCCAGTGGAGCTGTTGCTCTCTTGGAGCAGTGCTTGGACCGTCCATACCTTGGTACCTAGCCAGGTGCCTATTTTGTCACTGGCACCATCTATGTCCATGGCTGTGATGGCTTCCAGTCCTCTCGGAGCTCCTCACCTGGAGGTGGGCTCCTCAGGGTGGGGTGTGACCCTGGTTCAGAGATTGTTCGTCCCAGTTCTGGGCTCCTATCCCTCCTTGGGTGGGCCTGCTGTCCAGGTGATGGAGAGGGTCCTTGACATCGCAGGCTTGCAGTCAGCACCAATGGCATCAGTATCAGAACCTTCTCCCCAGCATGCACCTCTCCCAACCCTCTATTTTGGGACCCCAGGCATGGAGTCACAAGACTTCCCTTTGAAGGGAACCCTTTCTCTGGAGTCTTCCTCAGAAGATTCCACTGGGGAGCACTCCAGAAGAAACAGTGCAAGAGGAAGCACCTTGATTCCCTGGAGGAATCTATCACCGACTTCACTGATCGTGATGAGGGGGAAGGGTCTCCACAGTCTCCCCCAAACAACATCTCATTCAGAGACATTCTCAAAATCCTCAATCAGCGGGGAGACTGGAAGTCCTCTAATCCTTCTTCTGAGGAATCTGTGTTCTTGCAGGCCTTCTGTACCCAGTCATCTACTTCCTGGGTGACCCCAGCAGCAGATGACCTTGTTAAGCTCATTGTGCAGCATGCCTGGAAGGCCCCAGACAATGTAAAACCTATCCACCAGAGGCCAGACAAAATGTTATCTACATCTGAAGACCAGCCCCACAGGTCCGATCAGTTGACAGCTGATACTATGATCGTGGTGGTCACCAAGAGGGAACCGGAAGAAGATAGTTCCACTGTCCATCCTCCGAACAAGGAGTCCCAGACCTTGGACAGACTAGGGAAGTGGACCTATGCTTCAGCGACCTTCGCCATTTGGTCGTTGAACTATCTGGCACACTTTACTTGCCTCCAAAGAGACCTAATTTCTGAAATGTCTTCATCTTTGGTGGGGGTACTGCCTGATGAGGTGTGTGACACTGTCACCTCATAGCTAGCTACCCTTGAATCCATCTTGAACTCCTCGATGCGTTTGATATCTCACACCACCGAGGGGGCAGCTCGAGCTGCTGCATCAGGCATTGTCACGAGACTTAATGCTTGGATGCAGTTGTGATGACTTTGCAGACCCCATCAATGCACCTGTCAACGAATCTGCACATTTTGGACCAAAAGTACGAGACATGCTTGCATGTAGTGGGAAAGACAGAAAGACCTTGTCTGCTGTGGGCATACGCTTTTCCAACCCCAGAGGTCCTACTCCAGGAACCAGAAGGGAGGAAAAATGTGGTTCAAGAAATCCCAAGGATCTTTTTGTGGCACTCATGAAGAACAATCCCTCTGGGGCAGAGGGGGCAACTCATATGGAAAATGCCCCTTTTGGGGTAGAGGGGGTCTACGTAACCAGGGCGCTAGAGATTCTTTCTCCGGCAGACCCTACCAGTGCTCCTGAGCAGCGGCCCAATTGCTTTCCTCTGGAAGCAGTAGGGGATCATTTTTCTCTGCACCTACCAGCCTGGCATCTTATTACTAAAGATGCTTTGGTGTAGAGAATAATAAGCCAGCAAAACAGTGAGACTGGAATCAAATAATATTTATTATTTCAGTGTAAAACAAATGACCAAACCGGTTTCGGCTGGTAACCAACACAGCCTTCCTCAGTGTAAAATCAAATACATATTCATTTGTCTTATATACCTGCATATCAACCAATATTAATCCCCATTGGCTGTTCTAAAATTGCTCATTTAGTCCAGGTGGGAACAACCCACCTAACTTGACAATCCATTTTTTTCTCTTTGGAGTCCAAAATGGAATGCAACCCTGTTTTATTTGATTTATTCCCTTTAACTATATCAATAATCATAAACATAAACCTGGCAGATGTATGTGTTACACAATGCTTGTATAATGCACTTCTAGATTTTTTGTTTTTGATGCCACTCATATGTTCAGAGACTCTCAGCCTGAACGGACGTGATGTTTGGCCAATATAAAAAGAGCCACAACTGCATGTGGCTAAATAAATTAACCATTCACTACTGCAATAGGCAAAGAATTTCACATCATAAACAGTGCCACAATTTTTGCTGGCGAATTGTTTGGATTTGAATATTTTGTTGCAATGAATACAATGACCACATGGAAAGCATCATGTTAGTCTTTCACCTGAAATAGTAGTTTGTATCTCCTGATAAAGTGTTCTTAGATGTGAATGTTTATAGTGACTAAAAAAAGAAGCAAGATTCCTGCCTTTCCGAAAAGAAAATGAACACCTGTCTGGTAGCATATTTGCTAAATCAAGATCACACTGTAAAATATTCCAATGCCTGAGTACACTAGTGATGAGTGTGTCGGAATTCCTACCATATGTTGTAACAAATCTAATAGGTTCTGAAGTCTGTTGTGCATGTTTCTTGTTTACCAAAAGGTCATCCCTCTTTAGTGTGTTGGACCAATTGCTGGCCTGCAGAACATGTTCCATCCGATATCCCCTAGACTTAAATCTCTGTGTCAGATCATGACTATATTCCTGAAAAGTAGATTCTTGAGAGCAGATCCGTCTCATTCTGATATATTGAGATTTGGGGATATTCCCACAACCCCACATTCAGATTCAAGAAACAAATAGATGAATTCCTGTTACAAGCTAGGGAGGAAGGCATCATCACTGATAGAGTCATGAAGCAACTTATGATTTGTGATCCTACTAGTCAGTACATTTACTTTTTGCCAAAAATACATAATGGTCCTGTTCATCCACCTGGAAGACCAATAGTGTCAGGTAGAGGCTACATTACAGAACCACTGTCAATATTCCTAACCAAACGTTTGAAGCCCTTATTACGGAGGGTACACTCACATTTACAAGATACTACGGAGTTTCTTAAAATTATTTCAGAATCTCAGCTTGAACCGGAATGGCTTATGTGTACACTTGGTGTTAATGATTTATATACCAACATCCCTCATGTGACTGGGCTAGAAGCCATTGAGTATTGGTTATATAAATCCGAATTATACCAGCCAGGGTTTAAGACATTCCTCATAGGCCTGACAGAACATGTCCTAACCAATAATGTCTTTTTCTACCAGGATACATGTTACTGGCAAACCAAAGGCATGGCTATGGGGACATCATTTGCCCCTATATATGCGGATTTATTTATGACCTTTATTGAGGAACAACTTATTTATGATAAAGGCCATAACATGTACCTGGATAAAATAGACATTTGGGGATGGTATTTGGATGACTGCTGGTTGGTATGGAGAATGGATGTGGAATATTTGATGGAGTTTATTAACTACCTTAATGAAAACAAATGGGGATTAAACTTCATGGTTAATTATTATGTGGACACCATTATGTTTCTTGATGTTACAATTACCAGACTGTCTGATAATACTTTAAGTACGAAGGTGTTCCAGAAATATCCACAATACAACACTATCCTCCATGCATCCAGCTTTCATCCTCCACACATTGCTAAAAATATCCCCAAATCTCAATACACCAGAATGAGACGGATCTGCTCTCAAGAATCTACTTTTTAGTAATATAGGCATGATCTGACACAGAGATTTAAGTCTAGGGGATATCAGATGGGACATGTTTTGCAGGCCAGCAATTGGTCCAAAACACTAAAGAGGGTTGACCTTTTGGTATACAAGAAACATGTACAACAGATTTCAGAACCTATTAGATTTGTTACAACATATGGTAGGAATTCTGACGCACTCATCACTGGTGTACACAGGCATTGGAATATTTTGCAGTGTGATCTTGATTTAGCAAATATGCTACCAGACAGGTGTTCATTTTCTTTTCGGAAAGGCAGGAATCTTGCTTCTTTTTTTAGTCACTATAAACATTCACATCTAAGAACACCTTATCAGGAGATACAAACTACCATTTCAGGTGAAAGACTAACATGATGCTTTCCATTGTATTCATTGCAATAAAATATTCAAATCTAAACAATTCAGCAGCAATAATTGTGGCACTGTTTATGATGTGAAATTCTTTGCCAATTGCAGTAGTGAATGGTTAATTTATTTTGCCGCATGCAGTTGTGGCTCTTTTTATATTGGCCAAACATCACGTCCATTCAGGCTGAGAGTCTCGGAACAAATGAGTGACATCAAAAACAAAAAATCTAGAAGTGCATTATACAGTCATTGTGTAACACATACATCTGCTAAGTTTATGTTTATGATTATTAATATAGTTAAAGGGAATAAATCAAATAAAGCAGTGTTGCATTCCATTCTGGACTCCAAAGAGAAAAAAATGGATTGTCAAGTTAGGTGGGTTGTTCCCACCTGGACTAAATGAGCAATTTTAGAGCAACCAATGGAGATTAATATTGGTTGATATGCAGGTATATAAGACAAATGAATATGTATTTGATTTTACACTGAGGAAGGCTGTGTTGGTTACCAGCTGAAACCGGTTTGGTCATTTGTTTTACACTGAAATAATAAATATTATTTGATTCCAATCTCACTGTTTTGCTGGCTCAATATCTTTTGTCTGGACATTATGTTGGTGGAACCGTGCAATTGCTTTTTGTGCAGGAAGACCTTTTTTGATGTTGCAGAGAATAATATCCAGAGGCTACCAAATATCATTCGATTTAATTCCCAGGCCCGTCAAATGAATCCCCGATGTACCACCCAATCAAAGGGAATTAGCAGCCTTAGAAATAGAAAAGCTGCTAAGAAAAAGAGTCATCCAACCAGTCCCACCAGACCAGACAGGATCCGTTCTTTCTCAAGGTTCTTTTTAATGCCAAAAAAGACAGGGGACTGGAGACCAATCCTGGATCTCAGCCTATTGAACAAATTTATCAAACCTCAAAAATTCCAGATGATCTGAGTACAGTCCATTCTTCCCTTCCTAGGGAGGGACAACTGTATGTGCTCTATAGACCTCCAGGATGCATACTACCACATAAAGATGGTTTCTCCGCTTCCGGATGGGAGCCAATCACTACCAGTTTAGGGCATTGCCATTCGGTCTCTTGACAGCCCCCCCGAGTGTTCACCAAATGTATGGCAGTTGTGGTAGCTCATCTTCGACTACAAGGATTCCAGGTGTGTCCATATCTAGACGATTGGTTCCTTACCACTCCGACCAGGAATCTCCTAATCTGTAGCCTCTCTTACACTCAAGGTCTCGCTCTCTGCTTGGAGATTACAATCAACAAGGGCAAATCTCAAATGTCCCCAGTGAAGACATTGGAATTTATTGGAGCAGTCTTTGACACAACATCCTGTCAAGTTTCTCTCCCCACTCACAGGCTTTTGAAAATAAGACACCAAATCCAAGACCTTCTTCATCAGACCTATGTACCAGCACTTGTACTGCAACTCTTAGGCTCCATGGTGGCTGCCATTATGTTAGTACCACTGGTGAGGCTGCACATGAGAATCCTGCAGTGGTTCCTTTCTGCACAACGGTCATTTCTAGCTCACCCACTCGACCACATTATACATCTTACAAACCACTGCAAGGAAGAAATGCTATGGTAGGTGAAGTCACAAACGAATCTTTGGTGTCGACCATTCTGTCTTCCCCAGTCCATGGCCATGGTGACCATGGATGCTTCCCTGTTAGGGTGTGGGGGGCATTTTCAGGGAAAGATGGTCCAAGGTACCTGGTCCCCCATGGAGGCCAATTTGCACATAAATGTCCTGGAACTGACGTCAGTTCTCTTAGTGTTGCAAGCGTTCCATGCATCCCTACCCTCTGGGACCATTGCAATTTAGTCAGACAACATGTCAGTCATCTGGTATATCAACAAGCAAGGTGGAACCAGATCTTACCCTCTGTGTCAGGAAGGCATGAGGATTTGGCACTGGGTGATAGCTTCCAACTGCGTTCTTATAGCAACACACATTCCTGGGAGTTCCAACCTTATTGCTGGCAATCTGAGCAGGAATATCCTGATGGTTCATGAGTGGTCCCTTAACCCTTTAACAGCAGATCAGATCTTTCAACGCTGGGGTAAGCCTTGCTGCGATCTGTTTGCTTCCCCCCTAAACTACAAATGCAGAAGCTACTTTGCCCTGATTCCCCCCTCAGGGGGAACCCCCAAGGGACACTCTAATACACGATTGGTCCCCAGGTTTTCTGTATGCCTTTTCCCCATTTCCCCTCATTCCAAAATTTCTCCAGAAAGCTCAGAGGTTTAGAAGCAAAGTGATCCTCATTGCCCCCTACTGGCCCCATCAAGTCTGGTTCCCATTTCTACAGCCTCATCTGATTCACAGCCCGTGGATCCCGGATCTTTCCCAAGACCTGTTATGTCATCTTCACGGACTGATTCATCTGAACCTCCACAGTCTCAAGCTCACAGCTTGGTTCCTCCACTTCCAGTGATTGCCAGGCTGCCTGACATCCCATCTCCTGTTTGTGAAACTCTTCTGGCTTCACATAAACCTTCAACCAGGAAAGTTTATTCTAGTAAATGGACTAGGTTCTCTATTTGGGCCAAAGATCAGAACTTAGACCATTTTTCTATGCCTATTTAAAAGATCCTACAATACCTGACTACTCTTTTACATGCAGGAGCCTCAGCATCGACGATCACTGTACATTTAGCAGCTATCGCCAATTTTCATAATGGTCTTGTTAATTCTTCGATTATGTCACACCACCTATGCAAGACATTTTTGAAAGGAGTATTACATGTTACACCTCAGGTCAAGCCTCCCTTAGAACCCTGGGACTTGACTTTGGTGCTTCAATCTCTCACAGGTCCTCCTTTCAAGCCCTTTAATTCATGTGATTTAAAATTTTTATCATGGAAAACCTTACTTCTAGTAGCACTTACCTCAGCGAGAAGAGTATCTGAGCTGCAGGCCTCGAGTGTCAAGAGACCTTACTTGATCTTCCACATGGCTAGGGTGTCCCTTCGTACTGACCCTTCTTTCTTGCCCAAGGTCATTTCTGGATTTTCCATTAACCAATCTATTGACCTGCTGGTTTTCTTCCCTCAGCATTCTAACAGAGGGGAGTACCTTTTGCACACCCTTGATGTGCATCGGCAGCTTCATTGTTATTTGGACAGGACTAAATGTTTCAGGAAAACAGATCAATTGTTTGTGACCTTTGCAGGACCCAGATTGGGTAAACCTGTTTCCAAAGTAACTTTATCCTCCTGGCTTAGAAATGTCATTACCTTTATCTACCAACAGAATAAGCTATCCTTACCTTCCAGAATAAAGGCTCATTCTACCAGATCTATGGCTACTTCTGTAGCATTTCATTCCAGAGCCTCTATGGATGATATCTGCACAGCAGCCACTTGGGCAAGACCTCATACTTTTATCTCTCATTACAAATTGGATTTTTATCTCTCATTACAAATTGGATTTGGCCTCCAGGGTCGAGCATCTTTTGGTTCTATGGTGCTCAGGAATATCTTTCCTTAGGGCCAGCCAGGACTCAAGTAGCTGGACTCAGTCCTAATAGTAATTAATGAACAAAGATTTACAACATCAGATAAAGAAGTTATGTCTTACCATAATGTTTCATCTGTGTTGTAGATCTTTGTTCACTCATTACTTCCTGCCCTCCTTCCCCCTGCCTGGACTCCTGGTGGACTTTTGGAACTCCTGATTAGGGTATTTGCTCAGAAAGAGCCTTCTACTATTTTTCTATTACTACGTCTATTATATAGGGGTGGGCAAACTCAATCTGAAGTAACTAGGAGAGGGGCATTATGGGTAGGCCTTAGCTGAGAATTTTTGGCTGGCGCGAGCTTGGAAATGGCCGTATTGGTTCCAAGGATGGAACCAAAGTCCTAATAGTAATGAATGAACAAAGCTCTACAACACAGATGGAACATTATGGTAAGACAACTTATTTTTATTTATACATTTATTCATTCATTTGATCACCTGGTTAGGCCAGTGATCCACATGGTCTATTTTCAAACTCAGAATATGGTTAAGAACCACATCAATCTGAAAAAAAACATTACAAACCAGAAACAGGTTAAGAACTATAAAGAGGTAACCATGCAGAATTAATGTCAGGTTTAATGGGCACATAGCTGTTTCAGACCCCCAGTGACTCAGGTTTGTTATGGGATTACTGTTCCACTCTGATTAGCCATGAACTCAGGGTTGCAACTGGACTGAGGTTTCAGCTCCTAAGAAATGTTATTTAGAAGCTGAATTGCCCTAGGAGAGCCAAAAACACACTGAACTGCACAATTTAGGCTACAGACATTTTCACAACTAAATGAACTTTTGGTCAATGTGAGCAAAGTAACTTCTTCTGAGGAGGAAGCTGAGTAAAAGCAGTTTTTCAGGAAAAATGTTAATCAATTTATTTATTGAAATTTGATTATCAGAAAATCTGACTAAGTAGGAGGCCATTTTCAGCGAAGACCTAGGGAGAAAAGCTCCACAGTATTACAAAGAATTTTAAGAACAATAATTTTGCAGTCTTTATAAATAACACAAAAAACAAATACAGCTTAAATAATCGCAAAAATTAAACATAATATGGAGACATTTGTATGTATTTGGTTAACGCATTGTGAAGAGTTGTTTTTTAGTAAGTTGTGGGATTGTTCTTTAATTTTGTATAAATTATGTAAATTGCTAAACCAGAAAGGGTGGGAAAATGTGTATGTTCTTTTTTCAAGATAGGTATGCTTTAATTTTGTTTTTCTTTCTTGTTAAATTACTATAAGACTGTACATATCTTGTATATACATTTTGTGATATGTACTGTACATTGTTGTGAATTGATGGTATAATAAAAGTCCCCTACTCTTTTCCATAGGTGCCATGGGATCTTTTACATCCCCCTCAGCTACCACCTTAAGCAGATGGGATATCTGTTTAATGTCTCATTCGAAAGAAAACCACAAAAACAACTACATTCTCATTTCTCAATCATTATATTAACATTATAAATTAAAGCTAAATATATTTCATTAACAATGTAAACATATAGCTCCCTGAATTAACACATCTTTCAACAAAACAATACTCGGGTATTCAAAGGAAAAACTAATGTGTTATCCAGTGATTAGAGTTTTTTGCAATAAACTGCAGTACACATCCTATTAAGCCACATATCAGCAAATGCAATTACACACATGGAACTTGTACTTTTTCAATTAGCAAGAAACCTTATACTAAATTTGCTACTTCCTCAAATACTCATAAAAACTGTTATTTCAGCCTTATCTCCTGCAACCAGATATCACATTCCACTGCAATACAAACCAATAAATGATTCACTCACTTGTTCTAGTACAAAAGGCAGCAATAACCAATGACTCCAAAAATGGTCTGTATTATAGAATTATAAAAAGCTTCTCCCACAGCTTAAAATGACACTTAAAAAAACTCAGATTTACAGAGAAATTATGACATACAATTTTTTTGTTAATCTCCATTTCCGTGGTGATATAGAACCAAATGCAGGACCCGATTCAAGTATCCATAGTCTAGACTATAAGGCAAAGAATCACCACCAAGTTCTAAAATTCTGCCACATTAATACTAGAAATATATACAGTAAGATACAACAAGATAGCAGGACAATATAGCTGGATTAAGAACTATGAAACCGAGTATTATAAATAGTTGGTTTAAATAATAAACAAAAGATGAGGAAATCTTGTCACTTGGCTACAGTATGATTAGAAAGGGCAAAATATCTAAAAGAGCTAGACGATTAGGGACTCTACATTCAAATCAACTTTAATCACTATTAATATTAACTACCTACTCATCCCAGATTATACTTATCATAAATCTTAACTTAAAAAATACAAGCTTGTATACATTATAACTTTATACATACCTAGACTGTATAAATAAAAATATCTTATAGTGGGTTTTAGATTACATTAAGCAAAGAACACAGAACAAGAAGGATGCTTCATGCTCAAGAAATGATTTATAAAAATCAGTGTATACCAAGATTATATATTCCTCATTCCGAAGGAGGGATGGGCCTCCTTGAAACTGATTACATGTATAGATCTACAATCGTGGGATGTCACACATATCTGCTGACCTCAGAAGACCGAAACGTAGTGAAAGTTTTGAAACATGAGGAGAATAAATCTAAGATGACTTCTCTGCTTAATCTAGCAGAAGCATATCACCGTCAATCAGGAATGGAAATAAAACCAGAAGAAGATAAAAATCAGGCAGCAACTGAATGTGCCAAAAAACAAAAGAAAGAATATAAGGTAAAGGACAAGATGAGAAGGTAAGACATTTGGAAAATGCATAAATATAGTTGCAAGTGTAGAAATCTTCTGGAAGAACCTCATGTTGATCAGGAACAAACTCACAAATGGTTAAGGAGAGGTGAATTCAAACCAAGAGATGAAAGGTTAATATTGGCAGCCCAAGACAGTGGGCTACATACACACTGGTTTAGAAAGTCCATTGAACAAGTGGGGGAAACAGCAAATGTAGGTTTTATAAAACTGAATTGGAAACAGTCGCACATCTTGTTGCTGGTTGTGATATACTAATGGCAGAAGGACTGTACACTGAAAGGCATAATAATGTGGTAAGACTGTTGCACTGGGGATTGGCTGAAAAACACTAGAAATATGAGCCACAAAGCATCATAGAAAATGATGAAATTTATATCACATGGGATCACCCGTTACCAACAGTTCAAAAGATAGATGCTAGAAAAGTGGATATAGTGGTCCATGAAAAAAAGGCAAAAGTAGCATTGATCATTGAAATCTCCACACCCAGTGACTACAGTGTGTTGCGTACAGAGAGACACAAAGTTATAAAATATCAGGATGTGTAGGCAGAAACAAAAACAATGTGGAAGACAGATACCCTGATAGTTCCAATAGTAGCAGGAGCAACAGATCTTATAAAAATAATCTACAATCATATTTAGATATGTTACCAATCCATGTAACCCCGGTACGAGTTGCAGGAGTCATTACTGGGCACATTGCAGGTGCTGCGAAGAGCACTTTTGGCTGACATCAAAGATTGAAACAATACTAATTTCATGAACTTTAATCGTACTTTACCTTAGGAATGGGGTTCTTTCCCATCATGTTATTAAAAACCCAAAAGATTTGGAGAAATTAAAAAAAAGGAGAAAACATAACCTAATAATGCTTGGATTAAAAAAGTCTCTTTAGAATATTTAGAGACCCATGCCAGACATCCTTTTCAGAATACCATCAGTTTATTACCTCAAATGATAACGTTACAGTTCCATCAATATATTTTATTGAAGAAAATTAAACAATTGGTTAATTTCAAAGTGAGCTCATTGCTAGTCACATGAGATATATGGAAACTCCTGATAATCCTGAGAATACTGGAGGTCTGGGATATAATTTTAGGTACAAAATCTTGGCTGTTTACAGTCTTAAGTAAACCCTTTTTCATTAAGAGCATTGATTTTGTGGAATTTTTATTGCTATCAAGTAAAAAAAACTATGAGACCAACAACTGTTTTAAGACAGGATTGGAATTAAATTACTGCAAAGTTGAATGTTAATTTATCTTAACTGTTATTTTGCTGATAATGAATTCTAACTATTTTATACTTAAGGTTTTATTTTGAACTGCAAAGTACTTTGATTGTTATAAAATGAAAAGTAAGCATGGCATTGCTAAAGAGAGCTATTGTTTGTCCAGCTCAGACAGAATGTTAGTATGTGCTATTGATAAGAGTAGGTTTATCTGAATTTTTAATGTCTGGCTGCATTCGCATCTGAAGGTCAAATAATATATTGCAGGGCCTATAAACTAGATTTTTGCCATTTGTGTGAAGCAAACTATTACCAAAGAATGCAAGAAGGGGGTGTACACACATTAACTAATTAATTTATTGTGCTCCCTGAGAAGGTTGTGCAAGGATTAGACTTCTGTTTGGAAGATAGCCTTTTTAAAGCTTCTGTGGCGTTATCTTTAATTTAGTTAGTGAAAGACATAGAGACAGGGTATTCTACGAATGTGGGCATACAACTAGTTCACCACTGCAGTCAGTTAAAGGATAGATAATTCTAGAAGAAAACCAGCAATATGAGAAAAGAACTTATAATGACAATGCAACTTTCACCTGACCCAAGACGGTGCAGTGAAGCATGAAAGAGAATTCACACTGACAGGGTATTCACTGAACCGTGAATGCATCAGAAAGAAGCAGTTCATTTAAATCTCTGTGTATTCTTTTCACAAAAAAAGACAGGCCTCCATTTTACCTTAAACATTTTGCTATGTCCTTACTTGTATAAGTTATCTGTTTCCACCAATCGGATCAAACATTGTTAGAAAGGACAAGAGTGTGGCATGATATAAGCTTTTCTTTTTTCATCTTCAGCATACCTGCAAAGTTTCTTTCTTGTTTCTGTCCAGAAAAAGCTTTCTTTCCCTTTTCTATTTGCTCCATATATCTCATGCACTCAGCCTACTAGATTAGCCAACTTTGGAACTATGGCAGGATATTTTATATGGTGGACCATCTGTAACCGATGCTCTAAAGACATGAAAATAAGAAATAAGCATCTTAACCCCATGTGAGGACCCATCACCCAAAAGTATTTATAAGATCTGTGTCTGTCTGCCTTCATACATCTAACTAAATCATGCATAATAATTAGCAAAGTCTTAACTGCAGTGAAGGTTTTGTAGAAAAGTGAAAGGCAATCCTGAAATTCAGATTCACTGACAACACAGAAGACAAAGCTAAGCTGATGTATCAAGCAAACAGAATGGTTTTAACTTACAATGTTCAAATGCAATTTTCCAGTTAGTTTCATATTCCTTGTCTTTTTCAGGACCTGGGTTCATTTCTGTCAATAGAGATCCTGTTTATTTTGGTCTAATATAGTTAGCTGTCTTTATTTTTTTCTTAATTATAGTGAGATTACATCTTTCTCTATTGTGCATTGTTTATAAGTGTTATTAATCAACTGTATTAAATTTTAGTATATGACGATTCATTGTATCTGTCCTAGAATTAACAGAAGAATGAATATTATGTATGTGGGTAACCCACATTTTCAGCAGGTAAAATGAATATAAACACTTAAAGAAAATAAAACAGATCCTACAAAAATGGTTAATATTGAATGGTTGCATTTTTTTATTTATTCACATTTTAGTTACTACCTTTACTCCATATCAGGTTAGGTGGAGGTGGAAGGCAGAGTTTAACTTAACATTCATTGGATACAATGCAAAGGAGCTAGTAATGGATGGAACACCAACTCATCACAGAGCTCACATACAGGATCACTTGCATATGGCATGGACACTTAAAGGGAAATTGAAAGGACCGTGTGTTCACCTCCATTACATCTCTAGGGTATGGGAAGGAACTGCAGCCACTGGCAAAAATCTCACATTGGTGTAAGGAAAGTGTGCAGACTCCTCTCAGAAGGAATAATATTGTAGAACCACCTGACAACCAAATGATATGAGGCAGCTACAACAAGTACTGCACCACTGTAGAACCCTGATAGTATTCAGATTTAAATAATTTCATATTAAATACAGGTGTTCAATTTTGTATAGAATTTACGGTCATAATAACTATACTGAATGGCTAATCTTCACATATCCTAAAATTAAGATCAATTTGTGAAAATAAATGAAGATAAGTGAACAGACATCTATTCACCAATATCTATATTATTAGAATGCTACCTCAAGTCCCATGTGTTATATCTGTACTTCCGGGGTGATTGTGCAAATAAATTAATATATACAAATAGCAACAAGCAAACTCAGGCCTTGTACCTTGTTTCATGGGTCATGTCTTAGTTTTCATACAGCTATGTAGAGGAATACAAACAACATCCATTGCAATAGCTCTTGTCCACAAAGGGGGATGGAGTAAACTCATTTATGGGTCTCTGGGTTAGCTGGTAGCATTTCCCTGGAATATCCTATTCTGTGGTGCAGCACTATAGTAACAGCAGCTGCAGCAAACCAAGGGTTTACCAACAGTGTAGTCGCAGTCATCACTGAGTATGCACCTTGGTTGGAACAAAGTTGTTTTGGTAGGCAAAGATATTGAGATATGTTTTATGGGTCTGTTGCTTGACAACATGCTGACATTAAAGGGACAAGTCAGGTCAAGGGTTGCTGTCAGGTCATCTTATAACTGTTGTAAAAATATCATGTGCATCAACTACCTTATTCTACTTTTATACCTTAACAACTGTGATACATGCACTTGTAGTCTACCATCTTGATTATTTTGGTGTACTTTACGGTGGGGCTTCAGATAATAACTTGTATAGCTTCAATTGGCACTGAATCCTGTGCCCAGGGTTCTTGACTGGTACCATACAGTCTGGTCATACTGCTCTTGTCTTGTCTATTGTGATCTACTCCCGCTATCTATCATGACAAAGTTGCTTTTTAAAACTTTTGTCATGACCTTCTGTGCCTTACATGTCCTGGGTCATATTTGAATGAGATTTTGTCATGCTTTGCCTTGACTAAATTGCTCAAATCCTCAGCTGAGAGAACTATTCATTTGTTGGACTCATTTAGAGATTTGGGACAGACTTTCATTTGCCTGTCACCGGCCTCTTACAATCATCTAGTTTTCATGATATGAGTTTATAGAACTGAAACATCATTTTATAGATATGCAATGACAACCTGTATACAGTAGTGTTTTTAGACTACTAAGGAAGTAAATTTATGATTAGCATAGCTTGTTTCAACAATTTTACTAGGAGAAGCACTTCAGCCACAAAATTACAACTTCGGTTTGCTTGTCTTTTTATGTGCTGTGCTTAAGTCTATGTGCATTACTAAAAAAAAATAAAGGTTAAAAATTAAATGGTTAGCTGAACAAATGTAAAAACTGTCTGATAGATTATAAAAACAGCAAGACCCAGTACAGTTTATATTATCACAGAAATGCACTTGCCTTTCCTTCATTAGCAGAAGCATCAAAATAACTTAACAATGCAGTAATACTGCAGAACCAGTAATCACTTTGACAAAATGAAGTAAAGAAACAGGTTGCCAGTGATACTGGAAATGCAGAATTTCTGCATTTTTCATTTCATTAACATTGACAACTACTGAACAAGGGCTATGGTAAAACTTAAAGGTACAGTGGTTTGAGCAACTAAAATAAGTCAACTGGGATTAATGACTACATCATTTATTGTGCAGCGGACTTCAGAAATGTCTCAAAAATGACCGTTTGTGATTCAGAGATGATATAGTTCCTGAGTCTGAAAGGTGTACACAATTTTCCAGTGAGTGTCTGTCTCATGGGTCAGAAAATAGGTACGCAGTTTCTCTGCACACTTTTTAACTGCCTTGCTCAAGAATTCTGGATAAAATCAAAAATAATGGGAGGCCAAAGTCAGAAAAACATGGATACTTTTTAAATATTATTCTCATTCACTAAGAAAGTTAATAAAACAAACGTTTTTATTACTATTAGAAGAATGAAACTCTAATGTCTGGCATTATCAACAGACTATAATCCTCGGTGATCTTCCATAATGTCAAACATCTTACTAGGGACAGTGAAAAAATGGCTCCCTGTTGAAAAGTTGTCACTCGTAACCCCAAGAGCTGACATGCTTGGAGACTGAAAATGCAGGAGAAAAGCGACTATCGAACATCACTCTTCTCTTTTAAGCATCTTTTTACAGTGGTGTAAACCCCCACATCCTCTGAACTTACATGTACTAGCTCTGAGGTCACCATTTATTGAAGAAAGGGAGTACTCCAAGAAATGGACTTTTTGTACTTGGTATATGTAAGTCCACTTTTCAGCTATTCAGTCAGCATTTCAAATGGTTACCAAAAAAAATGTGATGCACAGTCAGAGATGTTATACAAAATCAGAGACATTTGAGAGTTATGCTGCTCTGTGCTGATAACACCTATCCTAAATGGACACAGTAGTGGTAATGTAGGGTTCAAATGCTTGCCACAAATTCTGGTGCTGTGTGAATGTGGGCCCTGTAGTCTACCTAATTACAATAATTGCTGAGAGGCTAAGGAAATGGGACAAGGAAGTGAAATGAGGTGGTAGGGATTGCTTGCAACAGAAACATGTGATATAGCAGTTGTCATGCTGCATTAGCCATCTGCTACAGAAACATATTGATATTGCTAAAATACTGAGGTTTTATACAGCCTTCATGTTGCACGTTCATCCTATGTGACTACAGCAATAATTAAAGTTATGGAAAAGGAACAGTATCAGTTTAGTATCCATAACATTGTCAAGTGAAGGGGTTCATATAACCCTTTCAGCTATGTTGTCTGGAGCTTTGCACTCTTGATAAGGTCTGTGATGAAAGGAGGTACTGCCAGCACATCTAGCTGGAATTTTTTATATAATTATATGTCATTTGTGAATATCAAATTGATTTATACAAGATGCTTATGTTACAAATATATTAGAATTGTGGGTCATACAAGATGCTGGTGTGACAAATGTATTAGAATTGTATGTCATGTGTATATTAAAATGATTTGTACAGATATTTGTGTTGAAGGGGTATTTGTAAAGTGCTTGTGTTTGAAATGTATACACAGTGTGCCTTACTGGAGAGAACAGAAATGCACATGCGCTGTTGTAACTGTTTAAATGTATATGTTTTAATAGAGGAAATTGGAGGGTTAACCTAAGCCTAGCAAAGTTTAGAAAAATATCTGAAATTAAATCACTTTATAGGCTAGGCCATAAAGATGCTATCTCACAGGTTTCAATGCAGCCAGAGACACAAAGTCTGTACAAGGAAGCTTTCTGTATTGTCTTTGAGGAGAACTAATTAGTCTCTGGAAGTGTGGGGGAATTCAATTTTTTATGACATCTAGCACCTGTCAAAGATCTGAGCAAAAGTCCTTGTGTGTATATTTTTACAGGTAGATGCTAAGTCCTGCCATCTTCCAGCAATGGGGGTTTTGCATGGGAACTAGAAGTCAGAGGACTAGAAATGATGGAAATGATATCATTCTGCAAGCTATCCCAGCAGTAATATTGTAGATATTATTCTGAGAAGTCTCTTAATGAGACAGGGCATTCTGTGTTCTGTCTTCGGCCTGATAACAAGAAGAACCATTCATCACATCATCTGCATGGCTCTATTAAGTAACTTATTAGGGCACAGTAATTCTTTTAGATTCAGTTAGGAATATAGTAAAGCTTAGTTTTGATATTGTTTTTCTTTATTTGTTTGAGCCTGTCCTGCAACGTTATTTTAAATATTTCTTGTGGTTTTGAACTCTGGTGTCACTGTGAATATATAATTAGTATTTTCTTGTTATTTTATTATTTATTATTAAATATAGTTAAACCTTTCATTGTGGCTGATCCTTGTACAGATATTTAAGTTTTGAGAATACTTGCATATTTATTTGGTGACACTGTGTGGGCCACTCCTAATAGCCTTGCTCTTTGTCAAACTATCATTTATTAATATTATACAGTAAAATTGGACAACATTTGTTAAGGGCCTTAAAGTAGCTGCAGAGGGGTTCAGGTGGCAATGATAACTACCTTATAGTCTGGACAGAAGGGGGTATAGCTAGTAAACCTGTGGCAGCCTTTCCCAGGTGTGCGTGTTTGTAAAACAAATCTCCAAGAGTGTGAATGTCAGATACTTGGGCAGGAACACGAGGCACTGGTTGGACAAAGAGAGTTTTGGAAAACTTGGTTTGGAACCATGGCTAAGGATGCAACTCTATAGCTGTGCCAGTGGAGAGACTTATTGGGGATCTGAAGAAAGAGAGAAGAACCAGTCCCGGACTGACTGTGGTCTCTTTGTGCTCTTATTTATTTATTTATAGTTTGTTTGCCAGGATTGTCCATTGGGCCAGGAGGAGCCCATTTTCAATGGAGTCCTGGGGAGAAAAGCTCCAGAAAATTACAAATTACAGATTTAACATAAGAGTAAGTTATTAGAGAAATGTAACATGCACAAATGAAGCAAAATTAAACAAATAGAAAAACACATATCAGTAGAGTGCACATATTAGTACAGTGCAATAAGAGTAATAGGTTCATAGGTTGGCACTAGGCTATTGGCCCTAGGGCCTATACAAGTCTAGCCATGACAATTCCCTGGCTATTTCTTTCCACAGTATTTACTTCCCTGGATCCCTGTCTAGCAGGGCGACTGACGTGATCCCTGTGGTGAATTTCCTAAATCCCATCCAGTCATCAAGGTTTCTTTTGAAGAAGGCCAAAGAGGCACTCTGCTTGACATGTATGGGCAGTCTATTCCAGAGTCTGGGGAGTCTCTGGGTTAGGAACCTATCCCTCCAGCATGTTTTGTTCATTGTGATGACAAGGTTTAGATCACTGGAGCATGTGTCTCTGAGGGATTGGGATTTCTTTAAGTGTAGCATGTCCAACAGCTCTGGGTTTGACAAGGCCTTGTATGTTAAGCAGAGATCGCCTCTGAGTAGATGATATGCGACAGAGTATAGGTGGAGTTTTTTTAGACGGTCAGCATAGGGCATCTGCTTTAGGCCTGTGATTCTTTTAGTGAAGTATTTCTGTGGCCTTTCCAGTTGTTGCAGATGCCTTGAGAGGTACATACCAAATGGGGCGTTGTATTCGATAATGGGTCTAATGAGGGGTGAGTACAGTGGGACAATGACCTCCTTTTTTCTGGATAAAAAGCCCTTAGTGATGAGGTGTGCCACATAGAAGGATTTCCTGACTGTTGTGGTGATGTGGTTATTGAAAGTGAGACCACTGTCCACCTGTGTCCCTAAGTCTCTTATCACACTTTCGGTGTTTAGTGTACATGTTTTTTCCCAGAGGGGATAACTATACATTTCTTGGAATTGAGCTTGAGCCCATGGCTCTGGCACCAAGCATCTGTTTCTGTAAGGCCCTTTTGTAGAATATCCACATCATTTGGGTATTCAATAATGGCTCCCTGTTTGCAGTCATCTGCAAACTTTGTTAGCCAGAGTCCCTTAGTGGTGGCCTGTACTTCAGAGAAGTAGATGCTAAACAAGAGCGGTCCCAGGACTGAACCCTGAGGTATTCCACTTGTCACTTGTCTGGAGATGGATTTGGAGTTAGCTACTTTTAAAGTGTGGGTTCTGTCAGTAAGCCAGTTGGCAACCCATCGAGTGATGTAGGGATTAATGCCTAGCTTAGTAAATTTATCTATGATTCCAGAGTGGGGGATGATTGAAGGCCTTGGCGACCTCCAGATAGGCTGTGTGGACCACCTTACCTTTGTCCATGGCTCTGGAGACTGATTCGAAGAAGTCAATCAGGTTTAGGAGACAAGATTGGCCCTTCATGAACCCAAACTGCATGGGGTCCAGTGTTTGAAGGTTGCCAATGTCTTTGCTTATAAGTTCCATGATAATACGGTCCATGGCCTTACAGATTAGGCTCAGACTGATGGGGCAGTAGTTCCCGGGATCCAAGGTCGATTCCCCCTTGTGGAGTGGGATTACTGTAGCATGAAGCCTGAGGTGAGGCTATGATTAAACATGACACTTAGATGAGGTACCAGTTCATTTTGTAGTTCATGTAGTACACAGCCTGGGATGTCATCTGGTCCCATGGATGCTGTATTTTTAGCTTTGGAGAGTGCATATTTTACCTGTGTGGCCGTTATTACCAGAATTTGACAATCTTTCGGTATTGAGATGGGCCCTTTAGGGGGTCGGGGGGGGGGTTGAAGTTTGCACTGAATCGATCTGCCGGGATATTGGTAATATCCTTGAGATCAGTATATTTTAATGCCATTCTGTTGTAGCTCAGAGCAGATCTGAGCATTGCCATTTAGATTCTTGACATAGCTATAGAATGCCTTGTGGTTGTCTTTGGAATCCTTGGCAATTTTATTTTCGTAACTAGTATTGGAGGATTTTATGAGGGATCCCAACTTCTTACTTAGGCTGGTAAGGGAGTTTTTTGCATACTGGAATTTTCCTCTTTTCTGCAACAGTTTCTTCCTTTTGTTGTAAAGTTTCTTTATAATATTTACAAACAGTCAAAGTTTTTAACTTTGGAATCCTTGGCAATTTTATTTTCGTAACTAGTATTGGAGGATTTTATGAGGGATCCCAACTTCTTACTTAGGCTGGTAAGGGAGTTTTTTGCATACTGGAATTTTCCTCTTTTCTGCAACAATAACAAACAGTCTAAATTTTTTAACATTTATGCTAATTCATGCAGTTAATTTCTAGGCTACTGAATTGTACCATTCTATGATTTATGCTAATTCCTAGAGTTTATTAGGGGTACAAAACAATGGGAGGCTATTGTGAATTATAGCTTATAGGGAGTAGCTATAGTGTAGGGAGATTATGTGGGGTGGGAACAAAAGCATTCCCATAGTGAAGTTAGGTGTGTGTGAAGTAAGGTTTTGAATAAAGAGAAGCTGCTGGTGGTGCAGATGAGAGGTGGGAGGGAATTCCAATGGTGTGCTAGAGAGAAGGACATTAGATGTTTGCCTGGTGGATGTGCAGATTTATGCAGTTCAATTAGATTTTGGGAATTAGATCTCAAAGGTCTATTTGGTTAGTGCATTTTAAAGGTGGTGTCAAGAGAGGGACAGAGAGAGGGGGTGAAAATAAGTTTGCATGCTTGGACAAGTTGAATATAAATGAGGTAATTGGACAGTTCAAACCTATTCAGTTGGTGTAGGGCAGTGCAGTGATGGGAAGTGGATCTATGGCCGGTTGCAAATTTTGTTATTTTATTATAGCAAGAGGAGAGTTTAGTCTTGAGGGAGGATTGCAGGTTAGTAAGGCTAGAGGCACTGTATAGGAGGGATGGGATAAGGTAAGTGTTGGCGAGGGTGAGCCTAGTGGAGGGAGAGATCTAACGGTTGTGGCAGTAAAGCATGCCTTTTTTGTGTGTTTTTTGATATTTACTTGTAGATGATTATCACACTTTAGCTGGTCATCGATCAGGACCCCCTAGTAGTTTAGCATTAGAGACTATTTCGAGAGGAGTATTATTTTGCCTGGTGACTGAGAATGAGGTTTTATCTAGGGTGGTGGTTTTGGAAGTAGTAAATATCATGAGTTTAGTTTTAGTAGCATAAAGTGCTAGATGGTTGTCCATCATCAATTGCTCAGTGGTGGAGAAGGCATCTTGGGTTAATTTAACTAGGTTGGGTATAGAAGAGGCAGAGAAGATTATTATTGAATCATTGGCATATTGGACAACGTTGGCATTTGGGATGGCTTGGTAGAAATCGTTTATGAATATATTGAATAGAAGGGGACCTAAAATTGAATCCTGGGGGACAATTGTGGGAGAATTGAGAAAAGGGGAAGTGGCTTTTTTCCATCTGACTGCTTGTTGCCTGTTTGAGAGGTAACGGGTAAACCAGTCAATAGAGGAGTGGGATAGATTTAGTTTGGAGAGTTTAGTGAAAAGAAGGTTATGAGCGATAGTGTTGACTGCCTTAGAGAGGTCAAGGAGGAGAGTGGACATGATGTGGTCAGTGTCACAGGCCTTATTTACTGTTTCTAGGAAGGAGAGGAGAGCTGTGGTAGTGCTGTGGCCTGGTCTGAAACCATGTTGAGTAGGGGTTAGAAGTTGGTTGTTTATGACGTTAGGTAGAAGCTGTATATGGATGCATTTTTCAACAAGTTTAGAAATGTGGGATAAGATAGCGATAGGTCGAAAGTTTGTGATATTATTGTTATTACCACCTTTATGGAATGGAATAATAAAGGCCTTTTTCCAGAGCTGGGGAACTTGACATTCAGCAATAGATCGATTTATAAGAATGCAGATGGGAAGAGCGATTCCTACTGTGGCAACTTTTAAGAAATATGAGGGTATATCATCAGGGGTATTGGAGCCGTGTTTCAGTGTTAGTAGAAGTTATTTTATGGTGGCTGTAGGGATGGGGGTTGAAGGAGAAAAGAGGAGGTTGGGCACAGGAGATGCTAGGAGAGGGAGGGATAGGTGGAAATAAGGGTGAGGAAGCAAAATGGGAAGTGAAGGATGATGTAAGTTTACTTATGGAATCGATAAAGAAAGTGTTAAATTCGGTGGATAAGTCCAAGTCAGAAGTATCTGGATCAGGGCAGGGGTTTTCTTTTTTTCCAGTGTTGAGAAGAGAGGAGATTCCATGTCAAAATATTTTGGGGTTGGTGTTATGGTTGGTTTGGAGTGCAGAGAAGTAAGCTTTGCGATCTGTGATAAGTTTTTTTTTACTTTGTTATGAAGTGTTTTAAATTCATTAAGGGTGGTGATAGTTTTATTTTTGGAGTAGCGTTTTCAGGCTTTATCTTGGAATCACATGGCTAGTAAGGCATTTTTGGTTAGCCAAGGTACAGGATTGCTTCTTATGCATTTTGTTTTCAGAGGGGCAAAGGAGTCAAGCAAGTTGAGGAAAGTTGAGTTAAAGTAGGTAACAGCATTTTCTAAAGGAAGGGTTTTTAGTGGGTTCCAGTTAATTTTTTAGTGCATTTGAGAATGTGCTAGGATTATAGTTTTTTTAGACAGTGAGTGAAGGTGGAGGTATGAGTTAGTTGTATGGAGGAGGGAAGACGGTGGGCAAAAGTGGGAAAATGGTCGCCTAAATTGGTCGGGCAGATTGCCACTATCAGAGATGTAATGTGGATGAGAAACTAGAATCCAGTCCAGGGTGTTTCCAGTAAGGAAGTACTTGGAAGGCATAGTTGTTGAGTTAATAAGCTGAGTGATGTTGTACAAGTTTATATTTAGTGAGTTTGTAGGAGATTGAATTGTTGACCAGTTAATATTAACATCACCCAGGATTATAGTTTCATTAGTGATGTTGTTAGAGAACCAGGAGAGAATATCTTCAAGGGATGAGATATTGTCTCCAGGAGGGATATGAAGGGAGACTATGCATGTAAGTTTATGTTTGTTTATATGAAGAAGGGCTGGAATTAGTTCTGTCTTGTCAAATTTGGGAATAGGTCTGGTTTAGGGGTAACTAAGTGGGATGATGAGTAGATGACTCCCCCTCCTTTTTTATGTGTTCTATCTTTTCTAATTATGGAGTAGGTGGGTGGTGTTAGTTCAGAGTCTTTTATATGGGGTTTGAGACAGGTTTCTGAGATGGACAGAATATTGGTTTGGTTATGGAGAAGCCAGGCATGGAGGTTAGGAATTTTGTTGTATATGCTCTGAGCATTTAGAGCTGAGAAACAGAGGGGTTTACCAGTTGTGGGAGGACGATGGGATTGGGAGGTTGAGATGTGTGGGAGAGAAGGGCCAGGGTTTGGCTGAATGTCGCCAGAGAGAAGGATAGAAATGAGATGGCAGAAGAGGTATTTGAGTTGCTTGGTATGTAATCTATGGGGTGTAAGCTATATGGGGATGTGGCTAATATAGATGTGAGTAGAGTTTTTAGGGTTAGGTAAGAGTTTGTTGGTGAAGAGCCTACTATTATTGAAGCGTTGGAGACTGGGTGATATGCAGATTGAGGAATATGTGTGCATCATGGAGATTGGGTTAGTTGTATGAAATGGGGGTGGGTAATTTGCACTGAGAGGTTGGGTGAGATAGGTTAGATAAGATATGGCAATAAGTAGTAGTATTTGAGTTAGAAGTGAAAGAGGTTTGGCAGACATGATGACTATTCAGGATATAATGGGGAGTGAGTTGGGATTAAGTAGATATTAGTAAAAATTTAAAGTATGGGTTTGGGTACTTGAGAAGGTAATATGGATAGTTTGTGTTAATGTGGTGGGAAGTTTTGGCGTAGGAGGGGTGGATTATAATGTCACATATTCAATATTAGAAGTTATGTATGAGATGTTTGGGGTGTTTACTGGGTATGTTTCTATTGGGTAGTTACTACTGAGTGTGAGTGCAAATGTATTGTAGATAGGTAGCAATTTGTAATGGGAGGGGTTAGTTATAATTACGTAAGCAGATTTGGTGATTTGAACTCTGATGTGCATGGCTTGGTAATGTTTAAATTACAAGTATTAGGGGGCAGGTGGGATATGGGGGCAGGGAGGGGAGTGGAGTGAGCCCAGAGACTTCCCATACTCTGGAACAAACAACCCATTCATGTCAAGCAAAGCTCCTCATTGGCCTTCTTTAAGAAAAACCTTGATGACTGGATGGGAAATAGAAAATTCACCCCAGGGATCACTTCTGCGGCTCTGCTCAACAGGGGCACAGGAAAATAATTTTCTTGGGTGGCGAAAGCCAGGGAACCTTTTTGGCTAGGCTTATATAGGCCCCAGGGCTGATAGCCTATTACCTACGTATGAACCTATGAGCCAAGATCCAATCAAAGACAAGTTTGTGTTTAAGAAACAATCAGAATTGACCAAGGACTGCCCTGGAGCTGTAAGTCATTTCTTAATCATTTCTCAGGTGGAAGAACAGGATAACCTTGTATCAGTAGGCTACTGTTGTCTCAATTTAAATTAACAAACACACAGTATTTGATCAGTTATTGATACTATTTGCTAACAGAAGGGACTAAGAGAGAAATGGAAGATGAGTGTGAGTGTGTGTGGGGGGTGCTCTTAAGGGAACTTGCACTTGATGCAGACAGCTGCATCAAGAAATACTGTGTGTGTACCTGTTATCCTCCCACTGAATGTTCCCACAGGTGTCAGTGGTGAAGATTGAGGCACCTTGATTACTGGTCCAGTGGTGGGTCTTCACAAGGTGATCCTTGACAAATTAGTCTAACAGGAGGAGACAGAGAAAGAGCTATTCAAAATGTGATACTTATGATGATTAATGTAAAGAATCCAAAAAAAATCCCCCAGGCCAGTTACAGTAGGCTTGGAGACAGCCTTGTGGATAGCAATCACAGGCATTTTTCTGTTGGCTTGGTTATCAATATAACCCTGTTGTGCTCAGCCTAAAATAACTCTGTGGAGTCACCTTGTAGGCTTAGCACTGACAAAACAAAGGGTGGGGGTTGAGTGTAATGCCAGTCATCTGGCAGGCAGGCATGGTCTAAATTAGGATGAATTAGGTCCTGCCATTGGAACCTGACTCTTGGATGCCACTTCACTGCTGGTAAAAGAGGTGGAGCTTACAGTGGGCATTGAACAATATCTGCTTTGGATAACTAGTCCTACATGTTTACAGACAGTGTTGATTCTTGAACAATATTTCTCAGTCAAGGATGGTTTCTCTGGAGATTGCACTCAAGAAAGACATCTTGGACAGGTGTCAGAATATCAATGCATCCCTGTCTGGACACTCTGGAGTAGCAGTGTAAGCCAGAAGATGAAAAGGTGGCCTCAACATGACTGCAAATTACAGAAAGGATGGCTCAGTCTGTTGTTGGGGTCGACATGAACTCAAAGACATCTGAATGTCTTAAATGAAGCCCTGCATATCAACCACATAGGTCTGAATACTACAGTAAGCAAATGACACAATATTTGAACATGCTCTAAACTTAGCACATCAGAGGGAAAACTAAATAACCTCATATTGTTGTTTTTGCACAGAGATAAGACCCTCTGTATTCCTCACACCTCAATACTCATTAATGACAACTATGAAATCACCAAGCCTCGGGGGGGGGGGGGATTACAAATATTTCCCTTTCCATGAGGTTTTGTAGCCTTGGGGCCTCTTTGTAATCCTGTACCCCACTACTGATTTATAACAACTTTGAGATCACCAAGCTTCAAGAAAAAGGGAATTTCAATTATTCTTTTTTTATGAGAAGTGTAGTCATAAGGTAAGTTGATTGGAAAGCCATCTCTCCATTAGTCTGGCCCCAGTGTATCTGATAGACAGAGGCAGACAGGTTTATAGGAGATTACTAGGCTAATGGCTTGAGAGCCTTTATGTGCCTAGCCAATATAATCCAACTTACCTGGTGTATGTACCCTAGGAGCAGGAGGTGCCTATGCCTTGGATATTTTTGCAGATTTTATATATTGTCCCTATATATAAGGGGCATAGGCATCACCCTGGGTGGAAATTTTCAGTTCTCCTTCCAGTGATCCAGAATGGCCTTGAATAAGGCCATGGAAGGACTCTGCTTCATGTGAATAGGAAGCCTATTCCAAAGAAGTGGCAATCTCTAGGACACATATCTGTCTCTCCAGCATGTTCTGTTTGACACACTGACTAGGTTCAGATCCTTGGAATGGGTGACCCTAGTGCTGTTTGTCTTATGGATGTGCAACAGCTCCATCACTGCTGGATTTGTGAGCACCTGCAGGTTAGACAGAGATCACCTCTTAACAGTTAATAAGAGACAAAATAAAGGGGAAGACCTTTCAGTCTATGCACATAGCACATGTTGTTTACACCCTGTATTTCTTGTGAGGAACCTTTGAGATTACTCCACCTGTTGAATGTGTCTGGTCAAGTACATTCCAAATGCTGCATTGCTCTCAGTTATTGCTAATGCCCAAACTAACAGACCCCCACCCCATAAACAACTTCTAGAAACTTCCTAAGTAACATAACCCCCAATAAATGCCTATGATACATAGAGACACAAATGGGTTGGATTGCACTGCTAGGCTTATAAAGGCCCTGGTGGTCATTAGCCTAGTATATACCAATAAGCCTATGAACCTATATAGGATATATAGGAGGCTTGCCCCATGAAAAAAGCATTGTTATTTTTATATGTTTTTATTTATTTATGTGTTGTATTTTTTTACTGGGAAGTTCATTCTGGGCAAAGTCTGTTCATTTCCATTGTAGACTTGAGAAGAAAAGCTCCAAAATAATAGTACACACAAACAGTTAATGATTTTGTGCATACCATTTCAGTTGGAATGTTACAATCAGACAATCAATAATCACAATGATGTCCAAGCAAATAAACATGAGTTACAAGTATCTTATATATATTTCAAATAAAAAAAACTTTGTCACTCAGACCATACAACAAAAAAGTGCACAGCTGAACAAAATTATGTTCCTCCAAGCTCAAGTATAAACATAAACACAGAAACACAGAAATCGTTTATAAACATAAACACAAAAACAATATACACATTCACAACAACAGAGTCCAAGTCCAAAAGCATAGAAATCCATCAGCCATGCTCGATTCATTCACAGTAGTGATTACAATGATTACAGCCATCCACACCAACTTTAAAGCCACCATCCCAAGTCCCAGTCAGGTCCCCTCTGACCAACCAAACTCAAAAATTCAGATTTTAAATTTCAGATTCAGACCCAGATTGAATTGAAAAAAAAATGATAGACAAAAGTTGGGTATTCTGCCACATGAAGGCCCAAATGGCCACAACAGATGGACAATTCACACCCTTCACTATCCGCACTGTCATCAGCCCCATCTCCACACCAGCAAAGTCCAAACCCAGTCCAGTTCCCTCCAACCAAAAAAACAAATCCGGATCCAACATACAGCATCAGGAGACAATCGGGTCTCCACCATCCACATTTGAGGCAACTCTCACCATCGTCAGCCCCATCTCCACACCAGTAATGTCCCATATTCCAGTCTATAGGTTCATAGGTTCATAGGTAGATACTAGGCTATCTGCCCTAGGGCATTTATAAGCCTAGCCAGAGTGCATTTGGCTTCCGCCTGCCTATTAGATTAGCCTACTGTGCCTCTGTAAAGTAGGTCACAGAAGGTACCCTTTTAAGATTAGTTTACTGTGCCTCTGTCTAGCAGGGACACAGAAGAGATCCCAGGGGTGAATTTGCGATTTCCCATCCACACGTCCAGATTTCGCTTGAAGAGGGTCAGCAGGGGCTATGTCTAACATGAATTGGGATTCTATTCCAGAGTGAGGGGAGCCTCTGGGAAATGAATCTGTCCCTCCAGCACGTCCTATTTATTTTTGTGCTGAGGTTTAGGTCCCTGGAGCATGTAGCTCTAAGGGACTTGGATTTTTTGAGGTGAAGCATGTCCATTAATTCTGGGTTTGACATGGCTTTGTACGTCAGGCATAGATCGCCTCTGAGTAGGCGGTAAGCAATTTAGTAGAGCTCGAGTTTCTTTAGTCGAGCTGCATAGGACATCTGTTTGTAGCCCATGATCCTCTTGGTGAGGTACTTTTGGGGACTCTCCAGTTGCTGCAGGTGTCGGGTAAGGTACATCCCAAAAGGGGCATTGTATTCAATTGTGGGCCTGATGAGTGACGAGTAGAGGGGCACAATGACCTCTCTTGATCTAGATGCGAACCCTTTCGTGATAAGGTGGGCTATATAGAAGGTCTTTCTAACCACTTTGGCAACATGATTATCAAAGGAGAGATTACTATCTACGATGGTCCCCAAATCTCTAATTACTTCTTCCGTACTTAATGGATTACCACCTATGTGGTAATTTGTGGGCACCTTGTTTTTCCCAAAGGGGATGACTATGCACTTTTTAGCATTTAGCTTGAAGCCATGGCTCTGGCACCAAACATCTGTCTCTGTGAGACCCTTTTGGAGGATGCTTGTGTCAGCTGGAGATTCAATTATGGCCCCCAGTTTGCAGTCATCTGTGAACTTTGTCAGCCATAATCCCCCCGTGTTAGCCTGAACCTCAGAGAAGTATATACCGAGCAAGAGAGGTCCCAGAACTGTGCCCTGTGGGACTCCACTTGCAACTGGTTTGGATATGGACATGGCACCTGCGATTCTGACCATGTGGGTTCTATCTCTGAGCCAGTTTGCAACCCATCCTGTGATATAGAGGTTGATATTTAAGCTGGTAAGCTTATTTATGATGCCCGAGTGGGGTATTGTGTCGAAGGCTTTTGCAAGGTCCAGGTAGGCTGTGTGGACTACCTTGCCCTCATCTATGGCTTTGGTAACTGTTTCAAAGAAATCAACTAGGTTTAAGAGGCAAGATCTGCCCTTAACAAAGCCAAATTGGGTAGGGCCCAGTGTCTGGAGGCTCCCAATGTCTTTGTTTAGGAGTTCCATGAAAATACGCTCCATAGCTTTACAGACCAGACTAGTCAGGCTTATGGGGCGATAGTTTCCGGGGTCCGTTGTGGCACCACCTTTGTGGAGTGGGACCACTGTAGCTGTACGCCATTCTTTGGGTACATATCCTGTAGTAAGGCTAAGTTTGAACAGTGACTTAATGTGAGGGTTCATTTCTTCTTGGAGCTCGTGTAAGACACAGCCTGGGACACCGTCCGGTCCCATAGATATTGTGTTTTTTGCTTTGGAGAGGGCAGCTTTCACCTGTGCATCTGTGATGTCAGGGAGGTTACATTCAGTTGGGATAGGCATTTGCTCCTTTGGGGGGGAAGGGGGGGGTTTGTGCTGAATCTGTCTGCCAGGATGTTGGCTATGTCTGTAGGTTTGGTATATTTTGTACTGTTATGTAACAATTCAGAGCATATCTGGGAGTTTCCGCCCATGTTCCTGACATAACTAAAGAAGGCCTTGTGATTATCTTTAGTGTCTAGGGCAATTTTTTCTTTCGAAGCTGGCCTTTGATGATTTTATGAGGGATCGAAGTTTCTTGCCAATACTGATCAGAGATGCCTTCCCTTTTTGGGATTTTGCTCTGTCATGTAGTAGCTTCCTCCTTCTGTTGTATAGCTTATTTATGGCTGGGGTCCACCAGACTGGTCTCCTGTTTTTGGAGGAGTGAGTCTTGGTTTTATTTGGGATAGCATGATCCATGCATTCCTGCAGGTGCTCATAGAATGCATTTGTAAAGGATTCTGCAGATTGGGCTGTATTATCCTCTGGCTCAGGGGCTTTGAAGGATTCCACCTCAGTCTTGAGAAGTGCAAAGTTGGCTTTTGAGGAAATTCTTTACAGTGATTTCCTTGGCTGGGGGTGGGGACGGGATATGGATGTCCAGGGAAATTTGTTTATGGTCTGATCTTACCAATGAGGGGTTTACCTCTGGTGTGGAACATAGAGTCCCCATGTTGGTGATGACCAGGTCCAATATGTTGTTCCCTCTTGTGGGAGTGGTGACCAGTTGTTCCATTGCATTAGAGTTTATAAATTCAAGGAACCATTGGGCGAGGGTGTTTGGGCTTGAGTAGTTTTCTCAGTCAATGCTTGGGTAGTTGAAGTCACCCAATAACTTAGTGTTTGGAGAGACCTTCATATTCTCCAGTATTCTCAGGAATGCCAAGTGGAGTTCCTGTAATAGGGAGGGTGTTCTATAGCAGGCTACAAACTGAAAGGCAGTTTTGCCCGCTGTTAGTTGCACATAGATGGTTTCCGATGCTTCGTGCAATGCCACTAACCTAGAGGTGTAGGTATCTTTGATGAATATAGATACTCCCCCTCCTTTTGTGCTTCGGTCTGAGTTTTGGGGCTGAAACGCATGGTATGAGTTATAACCTGGTAGTGCTGGGGTGCTCTCAGGAGCCATGAACCAGGTTTCTGTTACTGCACAGACATCGCTTTTCTCCATACTGAGGAGAGCCTCGAGTGCGTGCATCTTGAGGTTTAGACTTCTGGCGTTGAGTAGCATTACCTTTAGTTTTTTTATCCTTCGGTTGTCTATGGAGGTGGGTTTGTCCTATGAGCCTTGCCTAAAAAAGACACTATGGGGGTGGCAAGAGCCTTGGCCAGTATACGAAAGCCTAAGGGTGACAGGTGCAAGCTGTCCCTAGCAAAGCAACGTGGCTTGTCGAGCATGTCATCCCAGGCTGACAGACACTGGATCCCCTTTGAATGACACCGATACTGCAACTCAACAGAAAGACCAAATCCAGATCCAGCACACAACACTAGCAGACAATTGGGTCTCCACCATCCACACTTGGCATAACTCTCCAACTGAAGGCTTGAATGGCCTGACCGGAACAACTACCCCAAAAACAATGACTCCAAATGATTCAACCAAGGCACTGTGGCTGCATTCAACCACACACTCAGCATCCCAAATGAACTCCAAATGAACACCAGAAAAAAACAGATGACAGACTGCTAACTCTGCATAAACACAAAACACACAATGGGAGCCAGAGAGCCTCCACACAAGGCACCACCGTCTTCACACAAATGGTAATGATAATGACTTACATTATATATGGATATTTGCAAAGTGGCATTTATGTACTCTGGATGGATAATACAAACATATACAGTAAACATATATTAGGACAGTAGAAACAGGGATTTACAGATTTTTATAGATTTCAAGTGATCCTTGAGCTTAGATTTTAAATCCTGAAGGCTGTCAGCTTCTCTTATGAGTGTTTGAATGCTATTCTACTTATCTGCTATTTTGACAGAGTGTAGGGAGTCACCATGAGTGATGTCTGATTTTTTGATTTTGATGAGACATCGGTTGCTGCACCTGAGATTTCAAGGAGGAGTATATAAGGATAGTAAGAAGGGAAGGACTGGCAGTCTGGAATGGTAGTACATTATTTTGCATGCTGAGAGTTTAGTTAAGAAAAGATAAGGAGAAGCTTGATGTCAAAACATTTGTAACAGATTTAGCGCTATGTAGTGGTGGGTTCTGGTTCTTTGACTGGTGGCAAACTTAGCAATTTTACTCAAGTATAGTTGGAGTTTGGCCACTTGGGTTTATGTAGTCTGGTAAATATAGCAGAGGTGTAGGTAATGTTAGGCACTAAGAAGGTGACTGCAATGGCTTTTCTGGTATTATCTGTTAGGAAGTGCTTGGATTTGTACCGAGTACCTAGTTTATGATTAGTTTTTTGAATGAGTAGCTCTATGTGGTAGTCATATTTGAGCCTGTTATCGATGATAACTCCCGATAATTTGGCATGGGGTACTCTTTCAATGCTGGTTTTATTTGCTGAGATGATTGGAAGGGACTGGCTAGTGGGAGATTGTAGATGGAAGTAAATAGCATTACCATGTTTCTATAGAGATGAGGGAATTTTGTGTGATGGCCTGAAGTTCATATAGGCTAGAGACATGGCAGACTAGGGTAGAGCATCTGCGTATTGTATGATAAAGGTCTATCAACTACCCAGCAGCAGTAAGTATGTTATTAATGAAAATGTTGAAGACAAGAGGTCCAAGAATTGATCCTTGGAGTACTCCTATATTTGTAGGTGTTTACATTTTCCTAGGTAGCTAGAGAACCAATGTAATGAGATGTCATTCAAGCAAAGGTATTTGAGCTTGTTTAATAGTAGTTGGTGGACACTATACTGAATGCTTTTGATATATCCAGATACAGTTTGGCTATAGAGTGACTTAGTCTTCTATGATTTGTTGATTGTTTCCCCAAATGACAGAAAAGCCGTCTCATTGCTGTGATAGCAGAAGAAGCCCTGTTTCTGTGTCTGTCAGCATATTATTTTGTACCAAGTGAGTTGTGATTTGTTTATGAAAAAAAATTTCCAGTGATTTTAGTTAGAGGGGATACTATTGAATGGGGCTATAATGGGATAGTTCTGTTGATGACCCCACTTTGTGCAGTGGTATAATGTTAGATAATTTTCAGAGTGATGGAAAATATGATCTCTTCAGAGATCAACTTATTTCAATGGAGACTGGGTAAGTTATTGCCTTTGCTGCAAGCTTTAAGTATTTGGGAGGGAGTTTGTCAGGTGCTAGAATTGTTTTAATTTCTTCAAAAGCTTTTTCACTGTTTAAGTATGAATTAGTTTAAATGAGAAGGCTTGGTGGGTTTTAGTGGGGTTGTTTGGTATGCTGCATTGATTTGTGTGGTATCTGGATTCATTACTTATGGTATTTTTTACCTAAAGCTATGAAGTGTTCATTCAACTTTGTAGTTATTTTATGTTTTGTAGTGTATTCTGTAGTAAACTACATACCTGTTATTCAGCACATCATTTCTTCTCTTTATGGAGCCTCTGCTGCAGTGTTAATTTGTCTGGGTGTAATCAATAATCTGCACTTTCATAATGTTGTTTGTGTGTATGCACATAACAGCTGCTCAGAATTTTCAGATTTCTTGGAGACTGTGGGTGAGAAGGTATTACTCACTTACTCAGTAGTTCTAATGGGGAAACTTCGGAGATCACCTGGAAAACGAGGTACATGCCTAGAAGATTATGATTGGGAGGGCCAGTTTGCCTGATCTGAACCTGACTGGGGTTCACTTATGAAACTCCTGTGCTAGTCATGGTTTGCTTCTAATGAAGCCCATGTTTCAACAGAGGGATACTCATAAATGAATTTGTTGCTAGAGTGTTTTAGGCCAAAAAATAAATGAATTTGTAATTAGCTCATTAGAGCTGAGACTGTATGTTTTGGATACCCAAGGTGAGTGGAGGTGCTGAACTCTGTACTAGTCACCATATAGAGATGAACTGAGTCAGATGGCTGGAGTGATGGCTGGAAAACCAAGGAAACCCAAGCATGTAGTGCGGAATTGTCCTGGAAATACAAACCAAATTATTTAGTGTAGGATGAGTTTAACTCCTTCTGCCAGAACATCTACTTTATACTAGGCAGCATGGGGGTGTGAAATTAATGTGTTGAAATCCTCAGTAGTTGTGGCAGCAGGAAGGAGTTGTAGCCAGAAAGTGGTTGGTGCTTGTCATGGTGGTAACCTAGGAATACAAGGTATGAAAGAAGTAGGTGGGGTGATCTCTGGAGCTGAACAACAGGTGCCAACATACAAGAAATGCAGTAGCTGTGGCAGCCACCATAGTGAAGCCCAGGTATTAGAGTTTATCAAGGCCATGGAGAATGGTTTCTAGATGACCACAGAGGAGTTACTGCAAGCCATCCAGTGAATTGGGGATGGTGGGATTGTCCAGACATTTTCCTGAAAGGGTGGAGAAAAGCTGCCCTCAACTGCTGGCATCAGGGAGATTGAAAGAATACTTTCAAGAGGTCCTCAGTCTAGAGAATGAGTCCTCCTTTGCAGATGCAATACGAGAAACAGCTGATGGGAAAAGATCCATTTATGCAAATGAAATCAATGGATTGGATAAGCCATTGTATCATAACAAGACTGAGAATATGGATGAAATCTGGACAGAAATACAGAAAGCACTGGGTATTATAGGCTGTCATGGATAATATGCCTTTTCATTGTTGCACGAATGGCAGGGACAGTACCACTTAAATGGCTCAGTGACAGAGTGGTTCCATTTTCAGAAAGGCGGATAAAGGAGGATGCGCTTTGCTTCTCTGGCAAAACATATGCCAGGGGGTTGGGAAAGGACACATTATACAGAAGTCAGGCCTCTGATTCAGGGGGAGCAATTTAGAATTACTCTTATTTGTTGAAAAGTAGCTCAATGATTTCCTTGTATGGATGTTCAAGAGGTTAGTGGAGATTTACAGCAATGTCTATATATGATTTGTAGACCTGGAGAAGGCACATGACTGTCTACCCCTGTGTTTAGGAAAGTGCCACAGCAGCAGAGGGTCTCAGTGTAGCAGCTGCATGCCATATGGCCCCTGTATTTCTGGACTAAGAGCTGTATTCCCATTCTTGGGATTAAGTCATATACATTCAAACTGGGCAGTGAACAAGGAAAATGGTGTATTTACCTCCCTAACTGTTTATGATTTTCATGGGGAGGATAGCAAGGCACAGCTGAATCTTTGAGAGGATTTAATCCGGGATGTGAAGATATTATTTTTCTTCTTTGTAGATAATACTGTCCTCTTGGATTCAAGTAACTGTGATAATCAAAGTGCACTGAAGTGGTTGATACACTGTTGAATGTGACACAGCTCAGATCAAAGTCAATAACTCCAAATCTGAGGTCATCATTCCCTTTTTGAAACATGTGGACAGCTTCTGGAGTAGAGGGATGAGCAACCACTGAAAGTGTAGGAGTTTAAGTTTCTTGCACTCTTGTTCTCAGGTGACTATACATGGAATCAGGACACTGCCCAGTGATTAGGTGCAGTGGTGACAATAGTGCAGGTGTTGTATTACTCTGTGATCATGAAACACAAGCTGTACTGTAGGAGAAAGTGCTCAAATTACCAGTGAGCCTCTGTCCACATTCTCCCTTACAGTCACAGGTTTTGAGGTCTGACCAAAAGGATTGAGAAGCCCAGTACATCTGTCATAGACAGTTACTAGGTATGCAGTCAAGGAGACTATTGAGGAGCCCAGTTCCTCTGTTATAGGGAGTTACTAAGTATGTTGTCAAGGAGACCATCAAGCACCCCAGTGCATCTTTAATATGGAGTCACTATGTAAACAATCAAGGAGACTATCCGGAAGCCCAGTGCTGCTGTCATAGGGAGTTAGCAGGTATGCATTCAAGGAGACCATTGAGAAGCCCAGTGCTTCTGTCATTGTTAGTAAGTATGCAGTCAAGGAGACCATCGAGGAGCCCACTGTTTCTGTCATTGTTACTAAGTATGCATTCAAGGAGACCATCAAGAAGCCCAGTGATTCAGTCATTATTACTAAGTATGCAGTCAAGGAGGCCATTGAGGAGCCCAGTACTTTTGTCATAGGGAGTTACAAGGTATGCAGTAAAGGAGACCATTGAGGAGCCCAGTGCTTCTGTCATTGTTACTAAGTATGCAGTCAAGGAGACCATTGAGGAGTCCAGTGCTTTTGTCATAGGGAGTTACAAGGTATAGGTTCATAGGTTTATAGTTGTTTACTAGGCTAATGACCACAAGGGCCTTTTTAAGCCTAGCCATGCATCCCAAATCTCTGACGAGTTCTGATACCCTTGGTAAGTGTAAACATGGGCCTGGGAGATGAATCATTTACAGGTTACCTGTTTGCATCAGAGACATAGGTGCCAAACCAGGGATGAATTTCCGGTTTTCCATCCGATTGTCTAAGTTGCATTTGAATTGGATTAGGGAGGGAACTCTGCTTCACATGGATGGGGAGCCTCTTCCATAGACGGAGTAGTCTCTGGGATCCATACCTATCTCTCCAGTAGGTCCTATTTATATCACAGGCAAGGTTTAAGTCTTTAGAATGGGTAAATATGGTACTGTTTGTTTTGTGAATATGCAGGAGATCCATCAGAGTGGGGTCTGACAATGCCCTGTATGAGAGGCATAGATCCCCCTCAAAAACCTGTAGGAGACAGAATACAGGGATAAGGCCTTGAGGCCCTCTGCATAGGACATATTACTTATGCCCTGCATTCTTTTAGTGAGGAACCTCTGTGAACATTCCAGTTGTTGGATATACCTGGTTAGGTACATACCAAAGGGAGCATTGAACTCAATGATAGGTCTGATGAATGCCGAATACAGTGGACCAATGACTTCATTGGACTTAGATGCCATACCTTTGTTTATAAGTTGTGCAACATAGAATGATTTCCTCACCACTGTAGATACGTGATGATCAAAGGCTAGATTACTGTCTATGTGTATCCCTAAGTCCCTGACTACTGGATCAACTCTAAGGGGTGTGTTGTCAATATGATAGTTACCAGGGATGGATGACTTCCGAAAGGATACTATTATACATTTCTTGGCATTTAGTTTTAGTCCATGACTCTGACACCAGTTGTTTGTCTGTGTCAGCCCCTCCTGGAGAACATTTGTGTCAGTGTGAGACTCAATGACAGCTCCTAATTTGCAATCATCTGCAAATTTAGTCAGCCAGAGACCACTGATATTGGCCTTGACTTCTGAGAAGTAAATGCCAAAAAGGAGCAGTCCAAGGACTGATCCCTGAGGGACTCCACTTGTGAGTGGCCTCTTTGTAGAGGTGGACTCCCGAATTCTAACTTCCTGGGTCCTGTCTCTGAGTCAGTTGGCTATCCACTGGGTGACGTATGGGTTTGTACCTAACCTCTTGAGTTTGTCAACAATGCCTATGTGTCAATTGCCTTGGCCAGGTCAAGGTAGGTAGTGTGAATGATTTTGCCCTCATCTATTGCTGTGGTGACCTTCACAAAGAAGTCCACCAGGTCGAGTAGGTATGATCTGCCCTTTATGAAACCAAACTGGGTTGGGTCCAGTGTCTGGAGGTTTACTATATCTCTATTGGTCATCTCCATGATAATTCTTTCCATGGCTTTACATATAAGACTAGTGAGACTTATGGGTCCGTAGTTTCCAGGGTTTGTAGATGCTCCACCTTTGTGCAGAGGGATGAGTGTTGCCTTTCTCCATTCATAAGGCATGAAGCCGGTTTGGAGGCTACAGTTAAAGAGTAATTCCAGAGGCCCTGATAAGTCATATTTCATGCTATTTAGAAGGCATCCTGGGATACTGTCAGGGCCCATTGATGCAGTGTTCTTGGTCTTAGAGAGAGCATTAAGGACCTGTTCCCTAGTGATAGTAGATGACATATTTGATGACATTTCCTGAGGGAAGGTTGAGGGGGAGAGAGGAGTAAAGCTGGAGTTGAATTTATCAGCCAGGAGGTTTGCTATATCTTCTGGCTCAGTATAGGTGGCTCCATTTACAATTAGCTCTGCACACAATTGTGTATTGCCTTTGAGGTTGTGGACATAGCTAAAGAATGCTTTGTTGTTGTCCTTGGCCTGGGAGGCCAAACTTACCTCAAATTTGGCTTTAGTAGACTTTATTTGTCCTATGAGTTGTTTGTTTAGTTTAATGAGAGTGCTTTTATCCTGCTGGGTGCTGTACCTCATAAGTTTTGCCATGATTTTCTTCCTCCTGTTATACCTCCGATTGATTTTGTGATTCCACCAAGGACAGCTATTAACATGCTTGTACAGGGTTTCACTGAACAGTTCTGCATAGGCAGAAGTGTTCTAACTTCTCAGAGTTTGTAGGGGCTTTAAAGTTTTCCAGGATCTCACTTAATAGCAGGAGGTTAACCTTAGAATAGTTCCTGAATATTCCCGGTTTAGCTGGGGGTCCAGGTTTTATTTTTACTTCAAAGGAGACCATTTTGTGGTCTGACCTTACCAGGGAAGACATTACAATAGGGGTGTGCAGCACTCTCCCATATTAGTGAGAACCAGATCCATTATGGTTGCACCCCTGGTTGGTGTTTTGACTATCTGGTGCAGGGAGTTTGTGTTTACAAAATCCAGGAATCTCTGTACATGTACATTTGATGTCGTAGAGGATTCACATTTAATAGAGGGGTAATTAAAGTCACCCATGAATATGGTATTGGGTTGGATGGTTAGTGTTTCTAATAGGTTTAAATACATGGTATGGGTTTTCTGGGTCATAGAGGGGGACCTATACCTTGCAAAGCTTTGGTGATTTGAACATGGATCAGCTCAAGTGCATTGTCCTGTTTGACCAGCCTTGAAGAATATTTATTTCTGATGTAAATAGAGACACCTCCACCTTTAGTCCCTGCCTGTGAAGTAGCTGGTATAAATGTATGGAAGGCATTATAACCCTGCACTGTTGGTGTGCTGTCAGCAGCTTTAAACCATGTCTCTGAGACTGCACAGACATCTCTAGGGTAAAGAGAGCTTCCAGGGAGTGGAATTTTTTGTCTAGGCTCCTAGCATTGAGCAGTACTACCTTTAGATTTTCTTGGTTTTGATTTGCTATGTCAGAAGTACTTTCAGTTTGTGGCATTGCCTAAAAAAGGCACTATGGTGAAGACAATGTTTTAGCTAATATTCAAAAGCCTAGAAGAGAGAGGTGCAAATCATCCCTGGCAAAGCATAGTGGTCTGTTGACCATCTCCTTCTCTGCTGACAAATATTGTAGCCCCTTATAATGCAGTTAAGGAGACCATCGAGGAGCCCAGTGTTTCTGTCATTGTTACTAAGGATGCAGGCAAGGGGACCATCGAGGAGCCCAGTGCTTCTGTCATTGTTACTAAATATGAAGGCAAGGAGACCATCAAGGAGCCCAGTGTTTCTGTCATTGTTACTAAATATGCAGGCAAGGAGACCATCAAGGAGCCCAGTGTTTCTGTCATTGTTACTAAGGATGCAGGCAAGGAGACCATTGAGGAGCCCAGTGCTTCTGTCATAGGGAGTTACAAGGTATGTGGTCAAGGAGACCATCAAGCACCCCAGTGCATCTTCAATATGGAGTTACTATGTATACAATCAAGGAGACCATCAAGGAGCCCAGTCCTTCTGTCATAGGGAATTTGTAGGTATGCAATCAAGGAGACCATTGAGGACATCAGTGCTTCTGCCATAGAGAGTTACTAGGTATGCAGCCAAGGAGCCCTGCACTCCTGTCTTAGGGAGTTACCATGTATGCAGTCAAGGACACCAAGGAGCATATCCCAGTTCTCCAATTGCCCCAGAACACTACTGGGTTAAAATGACTTGCTGATAGTTACTCAGGCATAGATCACCTGTCAGCAATCTATAGGAGATTGAGTAGAGAGAAAGAGCTTTAAGGCACTCTGCATAACACAGGATTGTTACATCTTGTATTATTTTTGTAAGGAACCTCTGAGGTTGTTCTAGTTGCTGCATATGCCTGGTCAGGTACATGCTAAATGGAGCATTGTACTCTGTGATTGGTCTGATAAAGTCGGAGTATAGTGGGATAATGACCTCTTTGGACCTAGATGCCATGCCCTTACTTATATGTTGCACAACTAAAAGGATTTCCTCACCACTATGACCAGAGAGAGGTTTGCTTTGGAATAGTTCCTAAATGTTTTTGGTTTTGCTAGGTCTCCAGATTTAATAGGTATGTTCTTCCTATAACTAAGCTGAACTGTGATGGATCTATGTGTGTACCCATATCCCTGAACACTGAGTTGACTCTTAGGGGCATATAATCAACAAGGTAATTATCTAGTAAGGTTGACTTCCCAAAGGGTACGATTATTCATTTGTTAGCATTGTGTTTAAGACCATGGCTTTGGCACCATTTGTTAGACAGAGATAGTTCTTCTTGAAGAATGCTAGTGCCTACAGTGGAGTCAATGATAATCTCCAGCTTGTAATCATCTGCAAACTTAGTCAGCCATAAACTTTCAGTGTTTGCTTCCACCGCAGAGAAATAGATGCCAAAATGGAGCTGGCCCAGTACCAAACCCTGGGGATTTGTCTACTGACTGTCTTCTTAGTGGAGGTGGCCTCACCTATTTTGACCTCCTGGGTCCTATCATTGAGCCAGTTGGCTATCCAGCTGGTGATAAAAGGGTTTATACCTACTTTAATGAGCTTTTCTATAATGTCTGAGTGGGATATTGTATCAAAAGACTTGGCCAGGTAGAGGTAAGCTGTGTGCACAGTCTTCTCCTTGTGCATTGCTTTGGTGACCCTCTCAAAGAAGTCTACCATGTTTAATAGGCATATCCTTCTTTAACAAAACTGAACTGTGATGGGTCTAGAATTTGCAGGTTACCTATGTCCTTATTTATCATGTCCATGATGATTCTTTACATGTGAGGCTAGCCAGACCTATTAGCCTGTATCTACCCGGCTCTGTGGTTGGACCTCCTTTGTGCAGTGGAATGAGTGTAGCCATCTTCCATTCCTTGGGCATGAAATCTGAGTGCAAGCTCCAATTGAAAAGTGATTCAAGTGGACCAGAGAGGTCATGTTTCATGCTATTTAGTAAGCATTCCAGGATGCTATTGGGGAACATTGATGCAGTGTTTTTGGCCTTGGAAAGTGCATTGAAGACCTATTCCCTAGTAAAGGTTGGGGGATTGTGATATGTGGTATTTCCTTTGGAGGGAGTGGGAGGAGAAATTTGAGCTGAACCTGTCTGCCAAAAGCTTGGCAATGCCCTCTGGCTCAGTGTTGGTGATGCCATTTACAATAAAATCTGTATATTACTGCATATTTCCCTTGAGGTTCTGGACATAGCTGTAGAATGCTTTGTTGTTGTTTTTGCCTGAGAAGCTATTTTCCTTCAAATGTAGCCTTTTAAGTATTAATTAACCCTCTTAGCTGCCTGTTTAGATTGGTCAGGCATAGCTTCTGTGTTAAATGGGGACTTAACAATGACTGCCATTTTTTGAGTCATTCACAGACTTCGTTAGCCATACATGTTGGTTTTTAGTCTGTAGGTCAGAGAAGTAGACAACAAACAAAAACAGTCCCATTATTGATCCTGTGGGATACCGCTGGTCATCTTCATGTTCTTTGATACTGTCCATGCCACTTGCACCATGTGAATTCAGTCTTTAAGCCAACATGATGTCCGTCTTACCACATAGGGATCTAATTGTAATACATTTACTTTATTAATTTTGCTAATATCGGGGATGGTGTCAAATTCCTCTGCTTAATCAAGGTAAGCCATGTGTACAGTGTGATTGCCATCAACAGCTTGTGTTACCTTCCCAAAGAAGTTTACCAGGTTCATTACCACTATTTCTATGTCACCATTAAGAACAAAAAAAAAAAAAACATGCATTGTACTATACTACCAATTGTTGTCTAAGATTTTATAAGTTTGGTACATATTGTTAAGTTTTATATTTTTGTGTAGTCTACATTTATAAATTTTGTTAAGTTTCTGTATTTTATTCTGCTGTATTAATTGTGGAGCTTTTCTCCTTGGGGCTCCACTGAAAATGGGTTCCTCACCCAGTGGATTTTTCCTGTTCAATAAATAAATAAATAAATAAATAAATAAATAAATAAATAAATAAGTAAGTAAATAAATAAATAATTTGGCAGGCTCTACCTTTTACAAATCATATTGCTGCCAATCTAACCTTATGAGATTTTTAACATCTCTGTTAACCGAGGCTGTTATGTATTCAGTGACCTTACAAATGAGACTCGGTAGACTTATGCACCTATAGCTTCTGGGGTTTGTAGGGCCCCCTTTATGGAACAGTATCACTATTATTGTTCACCTTCTTCTAGGACTGAGTCGCTAGCCAGTCAGGTTAAATAGCTTATGTAGAGGTTCTGCCAGGGCATGCTGTTTAACAAATGTCCTGGTATAGTATCTGGTCACATGCTGGAAGTGTTTTTAGTCTTCAATAGCACCGTAAGTATATGTTCTTTAGTGAGATCTGTGTGGATTACAGGGCTTTGCATGGTCACAGTGGGAGTGAAATTTGCACTACATATATTAGCTAGGATATTGGCAATGCCCCCCAAGTCTGAGTTGGTTTTGTCATTAAGGATGAGTTCTGTACATTGTTGAGTATTTTTCTGTATTTCCTGACCAAAAAGGATTTGTAATTGTCTTTTGCCTCAGATGCCAACCAGAATTCATGGGCTGCTTTAGCAGATTTAATAGAATTTTTAAAATTCTTTGTTAGTCTCCTAATATTTTCCTTGCATAGGGATCTTTAGGTTTTCTATACTCTAATGATTTTTTCCTTATTTTGTAGATTGTATTTATATTGGTGGGCTGCCAGGATGGTTTGCTTTTAAAAGTTCTATTATATCTGTATTTCTAGATGCAACTACTGATTCTATATATTTAATTATGTGGACATAAAACTCCTTGGCAAATCTATTTGCTGAGACAATGTCTGGGATGATGTTGTTATAAGTGGATTTCAAGACTTCATCATAGAGTTTGAGGAGATTTGTACTCATGAAGTCTTTAAATTTTGATACATTAGTTTCAGGGAGTATAGATAATTTGAGGGAAAAGGTTACTTGCTTAAGGTCTTACTTAATCAGAGAGGGAGTTACATTAGTAATTATGCATGATGTCACTACCTTTTTAATACCAGTTCGAGAATACTTTGTCCTGTAGTTGATCTAGTAACAGTCTGGTCCATTGGATATTCATTTATTAGGTCTTAAAACGTTTGAGTATATGCTACATTGGTGGTGTAGGTACTCCAGTCAACTGAAGGGTAGTTAATGTTTCCCAGAATGATAGAGCTCTTACTTATGGGGAGTTCATCCATGACATTTAAGAACCTGACATGGACTTCTGGAGTCATGGATGGAGTCTTGTAATAGGCAATAAACTGGTAGCTGATTTTGTTTAATGGGATTAAGAGTTTTATAAGTTCGATTTTTAGTTCACTGGAAATCTGTCTAGAGGTAATATGTTTTCTGATAAATATCGATACTCCGCCAAAGTTGCCATTGGGTCTGAAGGCATGGTAGGCAATAAACACAGGTATGGTGGGGTGTTCTGTCATTTAAACCAGGTTTTAGTTATTACACATATCACATATGCTTTCCAAATGCAGGATTGCCTTAAGTTTGGGCAGTTGTTGTTTAGACTTTGATCCTGTTTTGATAGTGATATGTTTGCTAAGTTGGAATGTTCATTTACTGAATTTTGCCAAAAAAGACACTATTGGGGCAGCAATGGCTTTAGTTTGTATGTGGATACCTTTGAATGAGAGGTATGGATCATCCTTTGCAAAGCAATTTGGACTGTGAAGCATCTTGTTCCAAGATGACACATAATGGACCCCCCAAGAATGACGCTAATTATTTTGCCAATTGTTGTAGCCATTCATCTTTTCTTTGTACGTAGACATTATTCATTTGGAAAGGCAGATTCTGCTCAGTGTCAGGATTTTTGTTTGGAAGTATTTGCATGGCTATTTATATACCCCAAGCAGACTCCAAAGATTTTATCTCACATAAATGGCAAATTATGGAGGTGTGACGGGGAAGGAAGAGATAACTGGGAAATGTGTTTTGGGAGTATAATGAGAGACTTTAAAAATTCCTTACAGAGTACACTGTCAGAAATACTGGGTGAGCAAATGGGTGTAACAAAGGAACAATTTTTTGAGCTGGAATACAAGATCTGAATTGCCTAGAAATAGTAAGGCCTTGTTAAGTTTAATTCTGGCGGCTGCCAAAAAGCAATTACTACAAAATGGAAATCAAAGTCTAATCCAATTGTATTTGAAGTAGTGAATATTGTAACAGAAATGAAAGAACTGGCAGTGTGATCTTTAGAAAAAGACAAGAGCAAATTACAAAGAAAAATGCAAATTGTCTGAAGGATACATGCAGAGTAATGTTTGGGAGGAAGAGTGAGTTTTAAGGGATGGCTGGAATTGTGGAAGTCATGTAATGTTGGATTAATGATAATTGTACAGAAGAATATGTGAGATTATAATGTTTGTAGCTGTGAACCTGTTAACAAGGTTTGTTTTCTTTTATATAAATGTATTTTTGCCTATGTCAGAAGTGATCATTCAGTAAAGGTGTTAAAAAACAGAACTTGTAGTGTCTGAGCTCTAACTTGCACAAAGTAGTGTCATTAGGGTATGTTAAGGTGCAAGGCATGCGGCTCTGTACTTTATGCAGCTATGTGCAATTTGCTTGACCTGTGCTTGTCAGGAGTGTAATCACTGATCAGATTTGGATGAGATGGGTTTTATTAGGTAAATTTACAACAGAAAAGGACTGCATCTGTTGAGAAAACATTGCAGACCCATGACTCTGAGCAATATAAAAGAAACAGTGATAATGAAAGATGCAATGAAAAACAGCTAAAGATCTAACCAGCAGTGTTTCTCAACCCCAGAACTGCAGGAAACACCCTACTGCTACTAAGAGTAACCAGTTCAAACTCTAGATGACTCACGCAGCAGACTAAAATCGAACTGTTTAACTTATGTCTGAAAAGTGACTAAAACACAGCAAATTAATGCAGCAACACTGAGTAATCCTCTTAACAAGACAGAACCACTAGTAAAGCAGTACAAACTGTAAAACCATTTCAGTTAATATGAGTAAATTCACATTTAGGGAAAACACAGTATAAATGCAGAAAAATTATAGGACCCTTTCAGAAATAACTTAAATAACTAGGCGCTGCATATAACCAACTTGAAAAGCAATGCAAACAGTACAATGACCTCAATTAAAACCTATAATTTCAGCTTCAAAGAAAACACAACAAAAATGCAATAAAAGTACAGGAATAAAATAAAATTGATTTAAATACCTAGGTGACTTAAAATGCATGCAGATGAATAAATTTGCTTTCCAGTTTACTGGATACAAAATGGGGTCAAGATGCCAAGTTGCTTGTTTTTAGCTTGTGCACAGGGACTCTTCTTCCAGGAGACTTTGAATAAGACAACAGCTTTCCACATGTGCAATATAAAATAAATAGGGAAAATTAAATAGACAATGAAAAATAGATAAAGATCTAACAAATAGTTCAATTTTCATCTTCTCCAGAACTGCAGCAATGACCCTACTGATACAAGAACTAACCACTAAAGCCATATTTTCCCCAAAGTGGTTTCTGAGCAGTGGAATGGTCTTACAACGATCTGAGTAAAGCATCTGAGGCTCTCCTTTAGAAAGGCACTTCTCAAGCAATTACATGCTGCCTGGTCTTATACCTGCCTAAGGAAGGATTCATAACCTCTATCCTTTGAGTTCATATTTTCACTAATCAGAGCACTCATTTTTACTATGCTAGTATAAAATGAAATATCTGCAACAGAAAGAATACAACCCTATGACTCAAAACAAAGCAAAACTAAAGCAAGTACTGTTTTCCACAGAAAAATAATTAAAAGAAGGAACAGCAAAAGAAAACATAAAAATGTGCAATTTAACCTCTTGGACCCTCTATACCTCCTTACTTATAACGTCCCATTCCAAGACTTCACTGATTCAAAGAAAGACTAAAATGTGCTATAAACTGTATATTTTATTTTGCTCTTTCTCTTACCAGGGGTGATCCCAGAGTCAGTGTTAACAATGTATAATTGAACACAGGAATAATGGCTAAAACACTGCTTGAAGAAACACAGTCCAACAAAACAACATTGATCTAACAGATTATGACCTCACCTGACTCAAACCATGGTCTACTCAACACCACATCTAGTAAATCTTCACTTTTTTTCTTCTTCTCACCTTCTACCTTTTTTATATTACACAATTTGAATTGTATCTATGAATGCTAATGCTATAACTTACGCTGAATATTTCTACAAACGTGTATAGATTTCTACCTCTGTGAAACTAATTCTGTATATTTGTACAGTTTTGCTTGGTTATTTGACTGCACATTTTAGCCAGTATATGGTTACTATTACTGATGCATTGCAATTGCATGCATGTAATTAGCATTTGCTTACGCAGTTCTCAAATGACTTATACTTATGATGCATAACTGAAGCCTTTCTTACCATAAATCCGCTGAAAATGAGCAGGGATAGTGTTTTACACTGATTAAAAAAATAAATAAATTCCATTATGCCCATGACTCTAAGGGTAATTTTCTGGTTATTAGTGGGGATTGCATTACAGATTTAGAGCACCTGTATATAAACAAAGTGAAAAGACATTCAGTGCTCAGAACACTGAATAAAACAAACCAATAGTTTTAAGTAGTAAATATAAGGAGATCCGATATTTGTCAGGCGATGCAATAGATGTCAAGTCAATATTTGTCATCCTGGGAAGACATGGTTAATAGACCGTGTTGGTTTGCCAGAGATAGTCTTCACGCGACTAGGCTTTCATATACTGGCTAAAACCCATGGTGCCTTTTTAGGCAATGCCAAATTGACAAACCTACTGATGTAGCAAAATCAAGAAGTTACTGCTCAATGCCAGGAGCTTAAACAAAAAACTACACTCCCTCCAAGCCCTCCTTACACTTGAGAATATATACATGGTTTAAAGTGGCAGACAGTACCCTGGCAGGAAAAAGATTTCAGTGCCTTCCACACTTTTAGACCAGTAGCTGCCCAGAAAAGGGCTAAAGGAGAAGGTGTCTCAGTATACATCAATAATAAGCATACCGCTAAGGTGGTCAAACAGGATGACATGCTGGAGATCCTCCACGTGCAGATCACTATAGACAAAATCCCATACCATATCCTAGCTAGCTACAGGTCACCTTCCATGACCCAAGAAGCTTACAATGCATACTTTGACCTACTGGAGACAGCTAACACCCCACTCATCCAACCTAACACCCTACTCATTGGAGACTTTAATTACCCCTGTATAGACTGGGACTCTTACACATCCTCAAATCTACAGGTACAGAGATTCCTGGACTTTATAAATGCAAACACACTTGACCAAATAGTGAATACACCCACTACAGGCTCCACCATATGTGTGCTTACAAATGTGGGAGAATGCTGCAACCCCCCTCATGTCTCATCTTCCCTGGTAAGGTCTGACCATAAAGCTGCCTTCTTCAAAATCAGAATCAACTCCATAACCCCATTAAAAACAGTAATGGTTATGAACTATTTCATGCAAATTACATTTTATTAAGTGATGGTATGTCAAAATTCAGTGCCCCTCCAAACCAGAAAACACAGCAGCCTTTGCTGATTTGCTTTCAAAAACGCTACACAGCCATGTCAATGCTGTATAGTGACTCCTGCACCTACCAAATGTAAGCCAAGGACTAGCCCTAGAAACAAATCACCCTAGTGGCATCCGAAATTAACCAGGATATATGAAAAAAAGAAAAAAATATATGGCAAAAATTAGGAAGGGCAACTCCCATAAATATAGAAACTCTCTCATCAAAGTAAATAGGTAAGTAAGAGGGTTAATTTGGTGAAGCAAAGACAGCTTTGAGGTTAAGATTGCCTCCCATGGGAAAGATAACCATAATGTCTTCTACAGTTATGTCAGAAGCCTCAAGAGTAGCACAAAGTAATGTGCTGAAATGGTGATTAATGGTGCCATATTCACTGAGCTTGACGATATAGCAAAGCTGTTAGCAGACAAATTTAGTTTCAGCTTTATCCCCCCACCTAACCATTCCCTCAAAAATACACTCAAGCATAACCCCTCCAGCTATAACAAGGGAGCATTTACTGGTTGCATTCACTAAAGTCAAGAACACAGCCCGAATGGGCCCAGATAACATTCCAGGATGCCTTCTAAATATCAGGACCCCTGGAGTCATTATTTAACTATAGTCTTAAAACGGGCTTTGTGCCACATGAACAGAGGACTGCAATGGTCATCTGTCTTCATAAGGGAAGACCTTCAACAGATCCTGGAAACAACAGGCCCATTAATCTGACTAGTTTTATTTGCAAAGCCATGCAAAGAATTACCATGGGAATTCTCAATAAGGACATAGGAAACTTCCAGACACTGGATCCATCTAAATCTGGCTTTGTCAAAGGAAGGTTGTGTTTACTGAATCTGGTAGGGTTCTTTGAAAAGGCCACTAAGGCAATGGATGAAGGGAAAACAGTGCATACTACCTACTCAGATTTGGCTAAAGCATTTGATACAATACCCCACTGGGGAATTGTCAACAAACTTATGCAAATAGGTATAAACCTCTTTATAACATGCTGGATATAGATCACTGATAGGCCCCAGGAGGTTAGAATGGATGAGGTCTTCTCCACAAAGAGACTGGTCACCAGTGGAATCTCCCAGGGGTCTGTGCTGGGCCCAATTCTTTTTGGCATCTGCTTCTCAGGGGTCTACTTCACGGTGTTGAAAGCTGACAATATCGAAGCTGATATTGTCGGCACCACAACATCGAAAGCGCAGACATCGTGCAGGTAAACGGAAATCTCCATAGGGGGAGATTTCCATTTACCTCAATGTAGTGTGGTCTTGGAATTGGAATATTTAAGTAGGGGGGTGTGGGGGGTGCAGGGGGGGGCTTGCCCCCTTGCCTATGCTAGTTAGTTTTTATTTTTGTTTTTTTAAACGTTATTCGATGTTTTACTACATCGATCACTGGAGGTCGACCTTTAGTGATTTGATGTAGTAAGATTTCGATAACGTGATATAGATGCGTTTCTCAGATGTCAAAGCCAATGTCAAAGTCCTTTGGCTGACAAGTTCACAGATGATTGAAAACTGGGAGCACTCACTGAATCCTCTCAAGATGAGAACAAGTTTAAGGAAGGTCTAATACAGGCAAACACTTGGTGCCAAAGCCATGGCTTAAAACTCAATACCAAGAAATGCATTATTGTACGTTTTGCAAAGTCTACCACTACATCATCAGTAAAACACCCTTAAAAGTTGATTCACTAATCAGGGATCTGGAAACTCATATAGATAGTAACCTAGCTTCGAGTAGCATGTGCCCAAAGTAGTAGGAAAATCCTTCTATGTTGCTGCACTTTTAAGCAAGAGCATGGCATCTAAATACCACTGTACTCAGCCCCTCAGAAACATCATAGAGCATAATGCCCCCTTGAGTATGTACCTGACCAGACACATCCAGCAACTGGAATGCCCACAAAGATTCCTTACAAAATGAGTAGAGAGAATAAACACAATGTCCTATGCTGATCACCTCAAAGCCCTGTCTCCTTCTTTGGTATCATACAGACTTCTCAGAGATGATCTTTGCCTAGCATACAGGGCATCCCCAGATTTTGATGAACCTTTGACACATTCACAAAACAAACAGCATCAGAACTGCTAAATTAAAATACCCAAGCTTTGCTTGTGACATAAATAGGACAGGTTGGACAGACAGATATTTTTCTCAGAGAATTCCTATTTTCTGGAACAGGTTACCCATCCCATCCCTTTTTAAGTGCAACTTGGACCAATGGATGGGTAATCGGAATTCACCCCTTATCTTGCTCCTATGTCTCTGATGGACAGGGTAGTCAGTAAATTCCCACCTATATAAATCAAATTTGTGGGTCAAATTTGGGTTGCATGGCTAGGCTTATAATGGACCTAGTGGTCATTAGCCTAGTATACACCTATGAACCTATTTACCTATAAACAGCTTAGAATGAATGACTGTTTTGGTCTACAGTGCCAAATTTCATGAACATTTCATGTTTTTCTATTAGTCTGGTAGCCCAGATTTTGGAGTTTTGTGGTATTTCTTCTGGGGGAGGGGGAGAATGTTCTTAAAAATGAGCACTAACCTTTCAAAACTTCTGTCTGGCTCTACTGTACGTGCACGAGTCCCAAGCGCTCGAAGACCACTGTCTCAAAGCCAGAAACTTGAGCATATTATAGCTCATGTAGGCTACTGCTCATACTTTAGAATATAGGTTCATAGGTTCATAGGTTCATACTAGGCTATCTGCCCTAGGGCATTTATAAGCCTAGCCAGAGTGTGTTTGGCTTTCGCCACCCATTTTAAATTAATTTTGCTATGCCTTTTTTTGAGGTTAGTATACTGTGCCTCTGTCTAACAGTGACACAGAAGTGATAGCCGGGGTAAACCTATGATCTCCCATCCACTCATCAAGATTCCTCTTGAAGAGAGTCAATGTGGGACTCTGCCTAACCTGGACTGGGATTTTATTCCAGAGTGATGGGAGCCTCGGGTTATGAATCTGTCCCTCCAGCATGTCCTATTTATTTCAGTGCTGAGTTTCAAGTCTCTCGAGCGTGTAGCTCAATGGGATTTGGATTTTCTGAGGTGCAGCATGTCCATTAATTCTGGGTTGGACATGGCTTTATACGTCAGGCACAGATCGCCTCTGAGCAGGCGGTATTAACCGGGCAGCATATGGCATCTGTTTGAGCCCTTTGATCCTCTTGGTGAGGTACTTTTGGGGTCTTTCCAGTTGCTGCAGGTGTCTGGTAAGGTACATCCCAAAAGGGGCATTGCACTCAATTATGGGCCTGATGAGGGATGAGTAAAGAGGCACGATGACCTCCCCTGATCTAGATGTGAATCCCTTCATGATTAGGTGGGCTATATAAAATGTTTTTCTAACCACTTTGGCCACGTGGTTGTCAAATGAGAGATTGCTATCAACTTGGGTCCCCAGGTTCCTAATGACTTCTTCTGTACTTAATGGATTACCACCTATGTGGTAATTTGTGGGCACTTTGTTTTTGCCAAAGGGGATGACTATACACTTTAGGCGTTTAGCTTGAGGCCATGGCTCTGGCACCAGTTGTCTGTTTCTATGAGGCCCTTTTGGAGGATGCTTGTGTCAGCTGGAGAGTTGATTATGGTGCCCAGTTTGCAGTCATCTGCGAACTTGGTCAGCCACAGTCCTTCCGTGTTGGCCTGTACCGCCGGGAAATATATACCGAACAAGAGAGGTCCCAGGACTGAGCCTTGTGGGACGCCACTTGTAACTGGTTTGGAGTCTGACATGGCTCCAGCAATTCTAACCATGTGGGTTCTGTCCTTGAGCCAGTTTGCAACCCATCTAGTGACATAGGGGTTTATATTTAAGCTGGTGAGCTTATCTATAATGCCCGAGTGGGGTATTGTATCGAAGGCTTTTGCGAGGTCCAGGTAGGCTGTGTGGACCACCTTCCCCTCGTCAATGGCCTTGGTGACTGTTTCAACGAAATCGACCAGGTTTAAGAGGCAGGATCTGCCCTTAACAAAGCCAAACTGGGTAGGATCCAGTGTCTGTAGGTCCCCAATATCTTTATTATGAATGTGGGCATGAAGCTGGGGGGGAGCGGAATGAGCTGGGAATGTGGATTAAGGCCGTGATAGGAAAAGGATTTAGGTCTAGGGAATGAGAGGAAAGTTTTGGGGTTGGGGAAGAGGAGCGGAGAGGAGTTTTATGGTTAGGGAGTGGTATGGGAGATTTAAGGTTATGGAGTAGAAAGGCAGTTTTGCAGTTAGGGACTGATTGGAAAATTTAGGTTTAGGGAGGGAGGGTTGGAGTTTTAGGGTAAGGGAGCAAGGAGTCTGATTAGGAACTGGGTAGGAATTTTAATGCTAAAGTGAGGGTTCTGGTAGGGTATGCAGTTTTATAGTGCAAGAAATCTGGAGAAAGCCCAACATGACCAAGGGACAAAGGCCCAGTAATAGGTACAGATTTTAAATATTGCTCTTATAAACTTAGAAAGTTAATAGAATAACAAGATTTGTGTTAGCATGCATTTTTTCTGAAGGATATGTAGTCTGAAACTAAAATGTATGCCATTATTTAGTGACTTCAGTCTTCAGATTATCCCAGTCAGTTGCCAGAAAACCACAGATTTTATGAGGAACAGACCAAAAATATGAGGCAAAAATCTGGACATTCTGTGAAAATCTGGAAAAAATCTGGACAGTTGAGAGGTATGTTATGTAGTCATGGAAGATGGGCTAGTGGGAATTAGAGCACTTGCTTTTTTGAGCAAGTGGCAGGGAAGTGAGTGTATTGTATGCTACTTACACACCACCATTTGTAGTAGAACCTTTTGGATAACAAATATAGATAAAACTAAATAAGCTATATACGTATTAAGGGTACATGACAGCAAACTCTAATTCTTTAATGTTTGTTTTTGTTCATTTTATAAGGATATTTTAAGGATTTTTAACAGTTTAATAACATTGGCACTATTTTCTTCCATGATGGAAAATTGTCTGAATTTCAGTCTGACGCATGGACTATGCATGCAAAAATTTATGGAAAATGCTATACTATGATGATAAGATTTGACAAAGAAATAAAATCTGCATCCACTGCATCCACTTGAGATCAATCATATTTTGTCAGGGGGCAATGGGGAGTCTTCCTCCTGCAAAAAATGTTTTTTTTTTGTATTTTGCAGCCTAGGTGTTTTGAATATTGACCTCCAAAGGTTGTAGATGTTTTGGTTCTGAATAATCATGTGTCAGTAAAACAGAACATGATTATTTATCATAGGGCATCAGGTCTGGCTTCCCGCTATGCTTTTTGAAAACTGTTAAAATATTCAGCGAGTTCAGATAAGTTCAGATTTTTCTGACCAATATGTTTGCAGTAGTTTATTTGCTGATATTCATGTCATTGCCTGACATGAGCAAATTTTTTCCAGCATTTATTCTATGTCTTTTTATTTCTGTTTATTCTTTCATGTGTTTCTTCTTCTTCTTCCATTTTTATTTCTATCCAGTTTTGTAAATGGGTTATAGGAGAATAATACAAGACAGTGCCAGTAGATGTGATGTACCTGAAAGATGTTTGACACAGTCCCACATAGATAGCTGCTAGGAAAACTGGAAGGTTGTGGTAGAATCAAGGCTAAGGAATTAGATCGCTGAATGGCTGAGAAGAATTGTGTGAGGGACAGTGACAGCTGGAGTATTGAATGGGCCGCTACTGAGTCCAGTACTCTTCATTGTGTTCAGTTCAGGCGCATCAGAGGGAAAAGAGACTAGGCTCCAACTCTTTATTGATGACACCAAGTGAGGTGCAGTGGTGGAAGATGGGGTGAAGGAACTGTCCAAGAAAAAATTTTGGAAAGGCTGAGCAATTCGATAAAAAGCTGCTAGATGAAGTTAAATGCAGATAAAATGCAAAACACTGTGTCACGGTAAAAGCAAATATGTTGTGAGCTTTCAGTTAGGGGAAATGGAACTGATGGCAAAACAGAAGCAAAGGCATCTGGGAATATTGATCCATCATGGACTGGATCACCAGGATAAAGGGGCAATGGCAGCATCCAAAAGAATGTTTCCAGGAGGTAGGTTCCAGAAGAAAAAGGGTAATGTTTCGAGTTTATCAGACTCTGATTGGGACATATTTTGAGTACTGTGTGTAGTATGGAGGCCTTACCAGAAAAGGGCAAAAAAGAGTGCTGATGAAGGCCACAAGAAGGGTGCATATGATGCAGTGGAAAGGACAGGCAGAGACCAAATGAGCTAAAACATTTCTCACTGGACAAGAAGAGGGCAGACATTATATTGGTGCACAGGATGATGCAGGAAGGTTTGGAGCATCATCATTCTGAACAGAAATGATAGAGGAAGAAGAGAGAGTTCAAGCAGAAGATTGTAAGGATGAATGACTCCTTGGATCTGCAAAAGCATTTAGTCACAGAGAAGGCTGTAGAACCATTGAATGGGCTACCATATTGGGTGGTGAAGAGACACTCCATAGAGGCATGCAAGAGGACATAGAATAGGTGGATAAGGGTAAAGACAGAGATGGGGGGGAGGTAAGATGTTAAATTAAATTAAAAGCCATACTAAAAATATTTACTCCCCCGGATTCATGAACCTTGCGCCAGGCGCCAGCATAGCGTCGGCGTTATAACGCCAAATATGGCTGCTGAGCGATTCAGGTATGAATGAATTCCACGTGCACTACCGGGCGCGCCGACCGCTCCGCCCCCGGCATAGGTATGCAAAACACACTGTGTGCGGTATTGCACCATGCAAATGAGGGCAAATAGCGATCCACGAAGTGGCGCAGGCGTAGTGTAAGGGCATGGCAATGTAAACCAAAAAAAACGGTTTACATTTACCCAAACATGACCGAGGAGTAACGGAAGGCTGTCAAAGTCAGGTATCATATAGGTGCAATATGCCAATGTGGAAAGGCACCGAGAATGTCCAAAGAAAATATGCACAAAATGTAAAATGACATAAATGGCACGACGTAGAAAGAACAGCAGACCCCGGATATGTGCACAGAAGTTGCAAAGCAATGAAATAATATGACAATGTCCTAAAAGAGCAGTATAACACATCAGCTGCACAGCCACCACACACCATAGTATGTATGTAAAGCTTCAACCCCAGTGCAATGGTTGTCAAGGAGTGGTGCGGTGTTCGCGCCGTAACCATGTATTAGTAGTCAATTCCATGCAAATGAGGCAGATAATAGTGAATCGCAAAACGGCCAGTGTAAGGATGGAGCAAACGGCGAGCGGTACTACACCGAGGAGTGGCCTACATGAGATACATGTCAACCACAGAGGGGTGTGCCACATTTGGAGGAAGGATATTGGAGGTCAGCAAATCTGGGCTGTACAATGCACATCACAGCATCAGGACTGGCGTGTTAGGAAATAGATGCGCTGAGAGTACATAATGCGCGTACAGATGCATGTGCACGAGGATGAGTACGTTCCCTAAACCAGTCATGTGACGGCCTCCCCGTCAACAACCACGGATATAGGAAGGTAATGCGGAGAATACGAGGAAATGCGGAAGCAGTGTAAATGGAGCAGTAATGAGCAATCAACACCAATCAATCCAGGAAGGGCAAACGGCGGCAGCTGATAACTCTGCATGCAGACTCCTGCATAACGGGAAAGGGGAGGCATATGAATGCAAAGATAGTAGGGGATGTAGCAGAAATGCAAAGAGCAAATAACCGAAATACCACAGCCAAGTACAGAGGTAGCATAACTGCGGCTGCAGATAAAATGCATCATATGCCATGTGCCTGCAGGATGCAGTAATGTAAGATGCAAAGCCAAGGCAATGCAGGCAACTGTAATGTAACACTACAGGCAGTACCATTGCAGTTGCAACCGTAAAACCACGGAAATAAGCCATGGATACGGCTGCACAGACACACCCAATGACATCACCGGGTATACAGCACAACAGTATTAAGTGTGAATGCACACAACACACAGCGATTTCCCAAACGCCGCACCGTAGGGTGTAAACAGACGGGGAACTTTTAATATGTATATGCTGGGTGCCGCCATGGCCGTGATGCATAGGTATGTGGCAGAGACAGACGGAGTTGCAGAGGGTGGTGCCGACAACTACCGTAGGCTTCACAGGAGAAGGAGAGTGTTCAGACCAAGGGTGACCTACCAGGGGCTGTGAGACCTGGAGATAGTAGAGCGCTACAGGGTGGACAGGGACACGTTACAGCAAATAGTGGAGCTGTGCCGGCCGCGCTTGAGAACAAGAGACAACAGAGGGGAGCCCATCCCAGTGGACACCAAGGTATGTGTGAGCTTGCGAATACTGGCTACAGGTACCTTTCAAGGAAGGGGTGGGTGGGCCGCCC